>NC_092647.1:8749273-8941247 GCF_039555335.1 Amphiura filiformis
AATTTTGACTCCGTTCCGTTTTTGAAATAAAAGAATTTTACGAAACTACCTCATTTTAAGCCCGTTCCACGGAGTCGAATATCTCGAATGCGCAGTGATTAGCACTCCGAATACAAAATAATCAATTGATATTTGAATCCGTGGAAAGATTTGAAAATGAGGGAGTTTCGTAAAATTCTTATACGAGGGGCAGTCAGTATGTTTTAAGAGTTGACTCGTGACGTCATATGTGGATTGTTTTCATGGCATTTCTCAATGATTACATAAACACTGTACCTTTGTCTTTCATACAACACATGTAAAAATTATATCATACACATGATTACGTAACAGCATGAGCATAAAATCAACAGACTAGGGACACTGCCAAATCACGCAAAAAGGCGGGCCTTTTAAATTACAGAAAAAACACGTGTTTAAAATGTCCAAGAGCAGCAAAAGTACAAGGTGCATATGGCTAGTTTTAGGCAGAAATAAACACTAGGTCCTCAGTTTGCATTTGGTAAAATATGAGACTTAGCATTAAACTTGGGTGAAAATGAGACGTCTGGAAACTTCAACAACTTTAGGGCTTGAATGGAAGCAAAATTATTCTGCAAAAATGGCGAAAATGAAAAAGCAGTTATTACAAATGACATTAATTATCTCCAAAATGAAACAGACTAAAATTTAATGACTGGTCACGTGTGAGAGCTGGTACTCAGTGCAATGATAACTGGTGCAAATTAAACAATAATCTGCGCATGCGTAGGTAGGATGACCGATACAACATGGTGGAAATGCACGAAAATGGCAAAATTCCATGTAAATAGGGCCTAAAATATTACAAAATGCTATGAAAATTTGAATTTAAATATTCATATGAATTTTTATGGATGATCTCAACCTGAAATGAACAGAAAAGTTTTAAAATAAATTCCTCATTCAAACGATGGCCTCTCTCTCTGTACCACTACTTTTTGTATAAATGTAACAATGGTAGAATAACGGTTATATTTTAATCACGGATTCAAATATTTTCTAGGGAGATTCCCGTTTTAATGTTTGGAGATTAGTCAACAGAACTGGCAAAAAAATTTAAATTTCCACGTTTGCTATTTTTGGCAATATCAAGATTTTTATAGAAAGAAAAACCTTGTTTTTGTCAAAAATAAGACACATTTGATTACGCATTTTTAATAAACTAAAACCTTTACAGCCCAACAAACATGGTTAAATAAACTGGTAGTTTGTGTTCTATTACTGTTCCAAAAGGCAGCATTCTCCATACTTTAATTCCCGAGAAAATATAGAAAATACAACAATACCTCATTTCAGCCTCTTATTTCCCTTAACAAAATCGACTCAATTTCACCAGGTGACTCTAGACCATTGATTTTATGCTAATGCTGTTACGTAATCGTGTGTGCGACATAATTTTTACACGTGTTGTTTGAAAGACAAAGGTACAGTGTTTATGTAACCATTGAGAAATGCCATGAAAACAATCCACAAATGACGTCACGAGTCAACTCTTAAAACATACTGACTGCCCCTCGTATTTCTCGAACGGTGTGGTCAATTGTCAAAATTCAAAAAGTATATAATAGCTGATATATTTCTCAACCACACCAATTATTTAGTTATGTTTAGTTGTGGCGTTAAAATACCCAAACAATTAAGTTTCCAACGATACAGTTCTTTCAGGGACACCCTGTATACCCGGACTTGGTTTCCGTCAAAACAGATCGATGTACATGTCTATTTTTAAATTCCCATTTTGACGTGTTTTTAAAACATTTCAAAATGACTATTATAAAAACATAATATTATAGAAACTTTGTGCTAATCTTCCTGGAAGTATTTAATTTCAGGAATATCTTTAAGGTCTGCTTGCTGTACGTATAAGACACTGGGTTCGATGTGATATGATGTGAATGTATTATCATGAATGCATCACAAAAAGGGAAATTATTTAAAGATTTGGAAAAGGTAACGAGATATTGCTCGTTTAGCTGATACGAAACAGAAAAAGAACAGTTTTTGTATTTTCCTATATGTGGTGTGATCAAGCAAAATCAGTCTGAAGTTGGGCATATTCATTTTCATTTGTGTGTATATAATGCATTTGCAAAGCTACATTTTGCAGAAAACCCCGTTGAAATTGAACAAATTGTTCCAAAGATATGAGCAGTTGAAGAGTTTCCAAAACTGGGGGGGGGGGGTCAAAAAAGTTTTGTCTGTCAAAAGCGGGGGGTCAAAAAAGTTTAGCGGTCCATCGAGGGGGGGGTCAAAAAAGTTTTCGAGCGAACAATTTGAGGAAGACCAGCCCCCCCTACCAAAGTATTAATGAACACTCCCTAATGAGCTCCTTTGAAATCTCTTTGATTACTTTATTCATTCCTTTTTTGTGTCAGTTCCTGCAGAACTGACACCTTTAGTACAGGTTTGACGATCACGTGACAATTCGAATCATCATATCGAAATATCACGTGCTCTGTAAAAATATCAATATCGATAATATTCGTCAATTCAGCCCCAAACCAAATCGCCCACATGCCAATTCGAACCCTGTATATTGATGTACAAAAAAAGTTGGCCAAATTGAACTATTTCGTGATTTTCTCCATAACCGTTGTTTTTACACCAAATCTGTATATTTAGATGAATTGATGTCTTGCATTCGGTCACAAACCAATTCGTTGTACTTTGTGCAATAACCCTCTATCTTTTAAACCAAATATCCTAAAGAGTCGTGTGATATGTCGAACTTTTCCTCTGTATCATAAAGAACAAAACAAGTCAGCGTTCGCGTATCTGTACGTAGCCGCGGTTTGTGGCCCTCACAACACGGGCTTCCGGTGAGCTGCCGGTCCTAAGAAATGGAATATTACTGATAAATATATAAAGATGGCAAAATCAGTAAACCAGTTTAAGTTACAAAAAGAAAAGTCTAATACAAAATTACATCTAATAGGCCTATTTAGGCATTATTTAATGACCTCACCCCCCCAATCTCCACTCCAACTATCAATTTCTTGTGTCAACTGTGGAATGTCTATATGAAATGTTATAAATATTTATATTGGTTCTTTCTTTGCATGTTTTTCTCCTCTTTCTTTTTTCTTTTATTTGTTAACTTTGTGTAATTGTATGTTGTAACTTAAGGCAGTGTAAGGGGGTGCTTGCTTCAGGCCTTTGGGCCTTTTGAGCATCTCCTCATTCAAATGTTGTGTCTTTTATGTTGATTTGAATGAAAATAAAATGATGATGTACGATGATGATGATGTACATCATTTCCTACAGAGTGTGAGATATGTCAAACTTTTCCCTTGGGTCATAAGGAACAAAAAAAAGTCAGTGGTCGCATATCTGTAGGATCATTGGTTAATAAGATATAAAGTCACTTTTTTTTAATTTTTAACCAAATGTCCTAGAGAGTCGTGCCATTATGTCAAATTTTTCCTCTGGGAACAGAAAAGTCAGTGGTCGCATATCTGTAGGATCATTGGTTAATGAGATATAGTCACTTTTTAATTTTGTGCACTTAACCCTCTATCTTTTTAACCAAATATCTTCGAGTCGTGCCATATGTCGAACTTTTCCTCTGGTCATAAGGGAAAAAAGTCACTTTTTTGTACGTTGTGCACTTAACCCTCTTTTTTTTACTTCTGGATATCGTTTGGAGTCAAATGATTTTTCATTTTAAAGCTATGATATATTTTCTAAACAAAAATAATATTCATTAACATAGTTTATCCCTTTTGGTCAATATCGAATTGTTTTGTGGCTGACTTAGCTTGGGGCCAAATGCATGAATTGGATATGGCCAAGTCAACTGTGGACGAATTGGTTTGGCCGAATCAATCTGCTTCCAGGAAGTGGCGAAAAATTACGTACTTTTACAAGGCAAAAAGCAACTTTTCTAGGCATTGTTGACATGGTGCCTTCGCCCAAGAAAGTTTCCTGCTATAAAGACCTAACTTTTGAGATGGTTTGTATGTTAGAAGGTGCAAAATTAACAATAAGCTTAAAATAATTTACCGCCGGGTTTAGCAAGTCATCATCAACGACTTTGACAGATGACGTCAGACACAATCTCTGTCTTGATAATATCGGCATGGACTATATAGAGCACGTACATGTAGTGTGAGGACAGCTTTCAAACATAAGTCTTGATAGTAATACGCTGTTTTACTTAGCCTATATCTGGTGGCAGCAGCATTTTTCTACAGTCACGTGATAATGGCACCGGCGGATAATACACGGGGGGAACCGCCGGTGTCCACATTTTTTTTTTCCTTTTTCAGTTTTTTGTATTTTATCAGTACTTGAGCTGGTGGGGGAGAGAAAGCATTAAACTACATTCAGGAAAAAATATAACTCGAAGCAAAGATGAAGGCTCCATTTCAAAATCAAAATTACAAAAACAAAAAAAAAAAAAAAAAAAAAAACCCAAAAAAAAACACACAAAAAAAAAAAAAAAAAAAAAAAAAAAAAAAAACACCAGACAATGAGCAGGTTCAAAGACCCACAGAAGGAAGATGACAAAACAGAGTCCTGACCCAATCCGAATCCTATTTTGACCTTTACACAAATAAACCACCAGCCCCTACTTCATCACATACAGTGTTAATTAAACAAAAATATTTTTGTATTGCGCCGGTATAGGAGTTGCAAGGGCTTGATACTTTGCTGATATCGAATGATGAAATTCGCCATCTTCCTCCTGTGAAAAAAAAATTGAAGAATAGAACGCTGACGTTGCGCCAAAACACGCAGGCCTATGTAAGTGTATAATTAGGCCTATTTAATGATAAAATGAACTACCACTAAATGTTCTTGTCAGTGCTGCAGTGCAAAACTTCTCTTTAACATTACATTAAAATAATAGTTACATTGTAAATTGGAACTGACACCAATTTTTTTCAGGAATTCTTGTTTAAATTCCGACAAGGTTTGTTTTTTTCAAATGGCGGGGGGCATTGTGCAAAGAATTGGCTACTGTCACATTTCAAATTAATCTGTTTTGAAGATGACTAATGCTACAAATGAGAGTTATTGAAGTTCCTGAGCTGTATTTCCGACTCCTGGACAAATTCCTATATCCCATAATGCAAATCTCCCGAGCTTTTCCGGTGTCTGTATAATATGATACTTGCTGTTGAATTGATATAGCGTGACAACAGAGTAACAGGGAGAGATGGGAAGATGATGACGGTGTCCATTGGTATCTCCATGTAATGTTACCGCAAATGATTCATGGGATAGGACAACATGAACAGAACAGATAAGAATGAACAAATATTTCTATGAAATGAAATCTCAATGCAATGTCATTGGGTCCTGGCTGGAGCCTGGATGTGCTAATAGTCCTACATGGCCATATAGACGATATAAAACAGCTGCTTTGCGCCGCTGCTGGACTTCTTCATAGTCCACTAACCACTTACCCTTTGTGAATAATCCGGCTATTATATTTATAAAACAAAGATTTGTATTGACTTGTACACTATTGATAGATTTTCTTTCCATTATCTAATCTTTTCAGTCACTGCATTCGCTCTGTTTGCTAGCGCCTCAAGTGATTTTTCGAAATTTTACGATCAATAACTAAAATTAGTAAATCTTTTAAAAATCAGGATTGTTCAATAAGTGAGCCCTCAATATAATCATAGCAAGATATGTTGCATTCGATCTCCGGGCATTCGATAACATACATGGTCCTGTGTCACAACCTGGGGTACCTTTGTGTTACATAGTAATAAAATGAAATGTTTCAAACATTTTACCTACACGTCTCATTTGAAGTGCATTTTGACACCTTTTTTTATGGAGATCGGTAAAACAATGAGCCTAGTGCGGGCAAAAACAATCACAAAAAACAGAAAAAGAAAAGAGGATAAGATTTTTTTTTTTTAACGTTTTATCGCAAAATATAGGTGCAAATACCCATAGACCCTGTATTTAGCGTATAAAAATGCCTGAAAGAAGGAGGAGGCTTTTTCTTAAATTCTATTCTTCTGGTAGATATAACTTGGTAGGTGTATTAATACCCTCTATGATCAATGATCACAGAACCTTCAAGAAATGTTTTCAAAATTAAAAAAAAATAGAAATTAATAAAGTTATGACTTAATTAAAAAATAATACAAATTAATTAATAGAAAATATCTCAGCTTCCTCGACATCTTTTTTCAAAATTTTAATAAATAGAAATAAAGTTGTAACTGAATTTTATAAATAAAAATTAATTTGAAGCGGCCTCAAAATAGGAAGCGGAAGGGGACGAGTAACATGGGTTTTTTTTTATTCGGCCTTATCATATCAACTAATGTTTTTACAATAACAAACTCGTGTCATGACTGATGTAAGTGACCTTATTATGAAAGTGCGGTATGCAGGTAATGCACCAACTTTGGACAGGAAAATTCCAGATTTGGGCTAATTGTACGCAATTGTGTGCAGTGCCGAATTTTTTTTTTTCGGCGTTTTTCTCATTAAATTAGGGTCCCGTTCAAAAAATAAAATAAACTGGTGTCTAGATGTAAGCACAGTTAACACACCAGGAAAATTATAAAATATACAACCAGCTAGTTAGGCCGGTTCAGCGCGAACAAACATGCACCTGGTCGGATCCCTTATGTGATTTCCTACGGATACTCCTACGAATCACACAACAAAACCACCTTTTTGGGTACCCCAGTATATAACACAGGATCACATATACTTTACTTTTACTGTCGCTTGTGATAAACACCTGTTCAATTTCGAGTTCAACTGAATGCGCCGATTTCGTAAAAATGGATGCAAACTGTTCCTCAAGTTGAAGGGATTCAGGAAAAGAATAGTCTTTACTATCTGCGATGTGAATGTCGGAAGATGATAATTAAATACGAATGCTATTGAATCCTATGGAATCCAACATATCTTTTAACTAATTGCTGTGTAACATGCTATAGCAGAAAATGCAAACTATTCTTTTCTGAAACCTCTAAACTAGGCGAACAATTTGCCTCAACTTTTACGAGTAACTTTTCGGAAGATGATAATTAAATACGAATGCTATTTAGTGGTTAATAACTGCGCATCGGTTATTTGGAGGGCATTGTGAAAAATCTAAACATTTTGCCTTTGGAACCGAGGAATATCCTGAGGGCGTAGCCCCGAGGATATTCCGAGGTCCAAAGCAAAATGTTTAGATTTTTCACAATGCCCGACATATTACCGATGCAAAGTTATTAACCTCATTCATAACCGTCACTTTGATCTTTTAACTTTACAAAATAACACAAAATGTTCCTAAAAAGTTTGTAAAATAAACTATTTTTACATCTTCCCTTTCCCAAAATCGATCAGGCTAAAACAAGACGACCAATAACAAAAGTGCGTATCAGAATATGTGCAAATATGGTAGCGTGCAATCCAAATACGGCAGCCAGCGCGCGCGCAGTTTGTTGGACGCACAATACGGCGCACGCAGAAGTCAATTGTGTGCGACATTGGAACAATTACGTTTTCGCAAATAATAAAATATGATTGGATCGCACGCATCGCGTTTATTAATGAGGTTATGAATGAATCCTATGGATTTACGAATATTTGAGTAACTTTTATTTTTGACCAACAAATCGATAGACTTTTTGAGCCCCGTAAGTTTCTGGGATTCGAGGCGCATAATTTATTTTTCAATGCCCTATACGATCGATCCTATGAGGTCATTTGGGGGGTCTTTTGAGGATCATGGTCTCAAAATACTGCTTGGCAGACAACATTAACAGATTCAGATTAACAGTTCAGCATACCCAAATTAACAAAAATAAGCTAGTTGCCAACTTTTACCCAAACTTGCCGGTGGGAACGCGATTTTTCTAAAATAGAATCGGTCTACTGTACATCAGTTTAAAGCAGATTGAGGCCAAGTTAAACTACAAATACCTTGATCGCCTGTCTTAAACGTAAACTACCTGTATTGATATTCGAAATACGTAGACTTATACGAATAATTACCAGAATCGGAGCAGTTGTTTCCTTTAATTGTTATTTCCCCACCGTCGGCACCATTGGAAAAAGGGATTGGTTTTGTCGTATTCCTGTAAGAACACGAAAATCAACAAATTATTAAAATAGGCTAATAATGGGCAATAAATACAATATTAAAATGATTCATAATCAACTTTGGCAAAATATAATCGACATTCGTAAATGAAGGTAAAAACATCAATTGCTCGATGCAAGATTTTCAACATTAATTTCGAAACATATTAAACAATCAGATAAGTTAAAGGCGCTATTTATTGACTTTGTTATTAGATAGATACAAATCCCAACGAAACATTAACTGTCTTAATATTGAATGTTTTTTTCGTTGAATATCGTATTTCAGTCAAAAAACACACAAGTACGCTAATTCTTTTTTAATGTCACCATTGTCATACAGGTAGAACGACTCAATGCCAATCAGTCATATATCCTGTCTATCACTTGTCTATCGTATGCATTACTTTAGGCTAAAAAAATAATGCGATGTCTCAAAGCCCTTGGCAGTTTCAAAACCGAATGCGGAATGAGATTTTTTTTTTTTAATATTTTTTAAAATTGAATTTTGAATTTTTGAGTGTCATTTTTGAGTCATTTTTGAGTGTTCAAAAGTACACTGCATAAAATTGTGGTTGATTTGCACAAATGAAATACAAATATCAATTGTTTTATACCTAAACAAATGCGAGTAACTTTTCTTCCAAATTTGTCACAGAATTTCATGATTTTACGACAAAAAACTTTTAAAAAAATGGAAAATAAAAAATGAATTTGCTGTTTCAGCTGCCATGTACGCGCCAAGAAAAACGAACGCGCAGCGTGGCTTTGAGACATCTTTTTGTTAGCCTTATGCAAGTGTCAGGTGAGGCAAGTTTTGTTTTGTCGACCATTTTGTAATGAAATCACGGCCCGTGCAGTTTGATATCGTCTTCATCATTGTGTTCTTTCAAGTAGGGCCTATAAACTGCGCATAATGTTAAAGCAAAACAATAATTGAGTCAATTTATGTTTTCAGTACATGCAATATCTTATTCTGCAATTTTGACACCTCTTTGGATCTGCAGCCAAAGTCCAAAAGATCCAAAGCGGTGTGAAAATGTACAGAATTTTGCATCTATTGACAAATATAGATATATTCCAATTCTATTATTATTTAGATTCAATGTCTTTTCCAATTGTAAGATATACTTGAAATCTGAGCATGATGAACAAAGAATAATAATTGACGTATTATATTGATTATTAGAGAGGTTGCGATGTTGCATACGTTATGCGGTCCGTGCCTTCGTACGGCATTCATACGTGCATGCACATATATTGCTAATTGAGATTTTAAGACGAGACTATAAAATAATATACCGCTTAAAATTAATTGTTTTCCAGTGGATATCTCATGACTTTAACACTGATTCGCACAAATTGCAGTAATTATTTTTAAACCACCAGTGAATCAATAATATTGTTAGCTATGCCGTGACATAACTCGCATCAATTGTTTAACACAAAAGAATAACAGTGGATTACCAAACTGTCCGATTTTCCTTTAGTGTATTATTTTGTCAATCATACCCCAATCTCAACCAGTATTCTGCATGCAGCAGATGCAGCTTTATCGAATATACCTCTGCAGACATAATGACATGAATAAACGTCAAATTCTAATCCCCATAACCAAGTTTGAGCTGATCATATGTTGGTATTCTATATTATTATATGTATACATGGTATTGTTGTATGCCACGGGTGACAGTTACAAGTTGCATCTTACCTACGAGTATAATTACACACTTGTGTTTTTGCAGACACAACGGCCTGAAACTTAACGAGTGGCAAGTCCATGTGTCAATCATAATTTCCGCTTATGCACTGCAGTAAACGGATTCAGGAACTTCACTATTTTAAGTATAAGGTCATTCCCAGTTATGATTAGTAACCAACCGCCGCCAAATTATGGACGTTGTAAATATTGTATGAAAATATTATATTTATTTATAAGCCATGCTTATAATGTTATATATATATAAATATATCCAAGCAGATGCTATGGGCAGTTGGTGGACTTGAGATATTTAGAGTTGAAAAAATAATATGTGATTTTTATTTTCACATGAATTCTTTTCAAGATAAATATAGTTAAAATATAGTTAAACCCAGGTTGGGATTTGTTAGAAATATATAGCAAATGTTTTGATTAATCTGCGCGCTAAAATACAAACTACAACTACATTGTTTTAGGAAAATTTAAAGACTATTTGTTATTAAGGGGGTACTACACCCCTGTGGTAAATTTGTGACTATTTTTGAATTTTTTCAACAAATAATAACACACTGGTAACAAAAGTTATGTATATTATTGGGGCAAGGAATCCAATTATTACACTGAAATGTCAGTGACTCAAGACAAGCGGTTCAGTATATATGATAGGAAATGAGGTACATTCTAGCGGTACCTCTTTTCTTATCATAAATAACGAACCGCTTGGCTTGGGTCACTGAAATTCCAGTGTAATAATTGGATACCTTGCCCCTATAATATACATAACTTTTGTTACCACTGTGTTTTTAGTTTTTGAGAAAAATGCAAAAATAGACACAAATTTATCGAGGGGTGTAATACCCCCTTAAAACATACGTCGGCATTATACAATAATTTATGTAAAGAGTCAAAAACGTCAAAAATTCCGTTTTGCATGATTTGGTGGCGACGTTTCGGGCAAAGACTGCGACATTAAAAACCTCATATGTCATTTTAGTATTGCACTTCACATCCACGTCCATATTTTGAATGTTGTTTTTCTGGTTATTTCATGATTAATTGCTTTATCTCATCTGCCCGTTAACATATTTTTTTTATTGTCAATAAACCATGGGAAACTGTTTTTTTTTATTAACATCCTGTTGTCAACCAACTTTTTAAAATGGATAGCAACGGCGTAACAAAATCAAGTTCCATGTTTACAGGTTGATTGGCGTGTTTCCTACAGCATCCTTCTTCTGACAGCTTTTAAAAAGACACGTTTGAAGATTTGCACGTGTAGGTGGCATATATCCACGATAATGTCCTGTTGACAGATTGTCTTCTCCCTATGATAAAAGACTTTTAATTAAATTAGCTCGTGATGTTAAGGACAATCAATGATGTATTTATTCATGAAATATCGATGTTGAACATTAAGTTTCTACATGTATTATAACCAAGCCAATTTTGATAGCAGTGGCTCCGGAAACGGGGGCATGGGGGCCGGCCCCTCAATAATTTTGGTGAGGGGGCCCAAGTACCCTAGAGCCCCCCCCCCCATAATCTGAGGTAATATTCGTAATTTTAGGGTAAAATTAATAGTTTTAGGATCAGATCCGTATTAAGGTACAATTCACAATTTTAGGGTATAATTCAAAATGTAAGGTAAAAATGTATGCATTTCAAAAGGGGATACCTCCTCCCGCACCCACCCCCTCACCTAATATTCAAAATCATCCGGAGCCTCTGTATAGAGCTTCTTTTGTGCCTTCGTGGATAATTCTATACTTTTGTCCAGCTATTCAAAAACAGGTTCTTATTGCTTTTATGTAAGAAACACAAACTTTCGGATGAAACAACTAGGTTAGGGCTTGGTTAGTTTTCACAACTAAATTTAAGAGTTAACTCCCACAGTAAAGGATGTGGCGCATGTACTGGTTACATATACATTGGCTGACCTTGAGGTTTCCTGGTCCAACATGTCCTTCATGTAGTCAGCCATCAGGCTCACCTCATATGAAGATAATGAGATTAACGGTGTGGACATTGTCCAACTTACGCGATACTCATCATTGGCACTATCCAGTGGGCTGATTTTAGCCAATCGTTTTACGCCCATTCAATATGATTTAGCATAATTATTCCATAGCATGGTTGTACAAACTAAACAATTATACAAGTTGGTGAGAATTGACACTGAATTGGCCTACATTGGTTTGTATTCGTCATGTGCCGGGTCATGTGTAGTATATGACATAGTGTAAATCTCAGTCCATATGGAGCAGATCAAGAAGATAATGTTTTCGTTCAAGAAATTCCCTTTTAAAAGTGTTTTTCATCAGTTTTTAGGTCTCAGAAAGTATTCGTCATTCAAACTAATCATGCCACAGATTGAGATTCAACAGCATGCGTAGATGACGCATGATGGGTGAAACAGGAGTCAGCGGACCTACCTTTACATGTACTCATATTGTTTCAGTGACGCTCTAGGATATATCCAACTTTTTAGTTTAAACAGTTGTAAATCTTAAAAGTATCGCAGTTATGTCCGAGAGTCATGTAAGGTCTTATGGTATTTTCATATGGATTGAAATGATGTAAAAATGTTTGTACAAAAACACTACTTATCTCCAGTGCGTTGTAATATTTGGATTGCCAAACATAAAGCATATTTAGCAGACATCAACACAAAGTGATGAAGAGGTTGGAAAGAAAGTGTGAACTTCTACACCCCTACATACACAAGTCTCAATCATCGGTTTCTTTAAAATAACAAGTATCTTGCAAATGAGACCAAATATTCCACTTTATTGCCAACATTATACATACTCTAAAGGTATAATTATTATTATTTAACAATGTTTGAGCCGTTGCTGCGCCTTTCTATGCTAAGTCACCTTTCATGGTATGCCTAAACTTATTCTCTTAAACAATTCCCCGAAGAGATCTACGTGTCCAAATGGGGTCTTTATTTTTATGTGTTGATAGCAAGACCTAGTGGAAAAGCCGGAAAGTCATTACCCTACTATTATAGTGACGCACCTTATTAAAGGTTTGAACTTGCTTTGTCTTGATAAGATGACGCGTTGACAAAACAAACAGATGTGAACTCCTTAATGCCAACAGGCAATGCCAGCTATTATACGTTTCAGCCAAAATGTCACCTCTTTGAAGTGTATTAAAGTACGCTGATGAGACAGATGCCCTGTTCAATCCTTAGTAAAACTAAAAGCTGTATTGATTTTACATTCAGTTATTTGTTCATTGCATCTACATCCACCCGGGACATCCACGAACCTTCACAGCCAATGTGCTCGGTGTGTGTGATAGGTATGTAATCCCTCTCTGGAACAGCTTGTCAGAAGCTGTAGTTGGGGCTACCACAAGCTACCACACTGTCGGCATATAAGCAGAGCATCTCCAGTGTCTACTTCAAATAACTGCATCCATCGTACATCACTCTGAGGTGGTATCCTGATTGAAGCTTGTATTGTAGTTGATGAAGTGATTTGGTTCTGCTGCAGAGGCAGAAGCTATATCCCTCTGTTGGATTATTCTTGGTATTTTCGTACAAAAGAGTAATATACGATGGATGCAGTTATTTGAAGTAGACACAGGGGATGCTCTGCTTGAATGCCTACAGTGTGGTAGCCCCAACTACAGCTGCTGGCAAGCTGTTCCAGAGAGGGATTGCAGCCTAAAATGCAGGTGTTGGTATCGAAGGATGTGTCTTCTAGTGATGGTAATAAGAGATATCAGCAGATTAGGGTATCGATGTGTAACAAGGGGCCTAGCACAGTTCCTTGGGGTATATCTAGTGCTACTACCATTTGAGGCGCTCTCGCTCGCCACCGCTCAACCAAAGTCAATTTCTAGTAAGCGATTTTACACTCGTCATAGACCGTGACTAAATATCGCTCGCTGCCAATCACTCAAAATTTAATCTAATTTGGTCTACATACAACATGTACAAGTTACAGCACTTCCAATGTATTCTTTAATAACAGACAATTCGTATAGCCATTAATATCCCTGAAAACGAAAAAAAGGGGTTTCAACAGTGCTTTACTTAGTGTTTCATATTGCTATGTATGATCTTAAATACCTATATAGATCACCCACTCCCCCATGTTGGTGCCTCTACAGGCTGAGTCAAAAAGAAGTAAACTCATGTTTGAGGGGCTGTAACTAGAGATCTGTAAGGAATCTGCTAAAAATGAAAATGTCATTGGAAAGAGCAAATTCTACACGTCTAAATAAAAAAAAGAATTGTTGCAATTGCTTACAGCAAACTCAAGTTATATTCATTTGAATACAACCACCCATTTTTGTAGCTGCACACGGTTTCACTTCCCAAGTACCTATTATATTGACTGGTAATGCGCGATATTCCAATGCAAATAAAGGTGTGGTTTCGATCAATAATTGTCACTTAAAGGGTTCTTTTCAATATGTATTTTTCCTCATTGCACTACATTCTATATTCGTGGACAGTAAGTATTATTGTTCCAATTTTTAAGAAGGGTGATGTGAATAGTCCCTCAAATTACAGGCCTATTTCTCTTCTCGATGTCATAAGAAAAATTTTTATGCATATTATAAACAGTCGTTTGTATTCTTGGTGTGAAAATAATAATATTTTGCCTGAAAATCAAGCCGGTTTTAGGAAAGGCTATATGACTGTTGATAACATTTTTACACTCCATGGTATTATTCAAAAATTTTTGGTCAGAAAACGTGGTAAATGTTATTGTCTTTATGTTGATTTCTCGAGGGCCTTTGACAGCATACCTCGGAATAAGTTACTTAAAAAATTAAGGATATTGGTGTTAATGGTAAATTGTATAATATTCTTTGTAATATAAACAATATTTTAAAATCGTGTATTAAAAGTGGCTCACATCTTTCAGATCTCTTTGATTGCCCCTTTGGTCTTCGTCAGGGCTGCCAAATTAGCCCTCTTTCCTTCTCAATTTTTATTAGTGAGCTTTCAAGACTTCTTGATGTTAATGGTGGTCGTGGAATTCAACTTGATAATAACACTGAAGTCAAATCATTGTTCTATGCAGATGATATTATTTTAGTTGCAGATAGTGTTGGTAGTTTAAAAAAACACATCGATGTTCTTGAATTGTTTTGTAATACTTGGGGCATGTCAGTAAATGTAGATAAGACCAAGGTTATCATAAACCGAAAAGGAGGCAAATCAGGAAGGTATGAAAAGTGGTTTTTCAAGGTAAAGAGCTTGAAATTGTTAGCGCCTATAAATATCTTGGTGTAATGGTTTCAACTGGTAATACTTTTACTGAAGCAACCAAAACGCTTGCTATGCAAGCAACAAAAGCAATGTATGCTTTAGAAAGTGCAATGAAAAAGGTTGGTGGTTTGCCCTTCTCTGCATATTTCAAAATTTTTGATTCAGTCATTGCACCTATTTTGCTTTATGGTTCTGAGATCTGGGGTGTAAAAAGATATGATGCGATTGAGAATGTACATATTAAGGCCTGTAAAAAGTTTTTAGGGTATCATACAATACATCAAATAGTGCTTCTTTGGGTGAGTGCGGAAGACCCCCTATGTATACTTTTCAGGTTGTGCGTTGTATAAAATATTGGTTGAAATTAATTTTTATGTCAAATGATAGATACCCAAAGAAATGTTATCTGATGCTTTTTAATTTAGATCAACGTGGTATGACAAATTGGACTACAAATATAAAACACTTATTGCAGACGTCTGGTTTCGGTGTAGTGTGGCAAACTCAAGATGTTGGTGATTTAAAATTATTTTTGAATATTTTTGCCACCAGAATTAGAGATATTTCCTTTCAAAATTGGTTTTCTGATATGAGTTCAAGGAATAAATTAAGAACCTACATTCAGTTCAAATCACTCCTTGCTCCTGAAAGGTACTTATTATTGATTAGAAATTTTGGTAAAAGAAGGGCCATGGCAAAATTAAGATGTTCCGATCACCCTCTCAGAATTGAAACTGGCAGGTGGAATAAAATAAACGCCGAGGAGAGGTTTTGCGAATTGTGCAATGATGGTAGTGTTGAAGATGAATATCACTTTGTTTTGGTATGTCCCTTTTTTCGGATTTTAAGAGATAAGTACATTCCTGTTTTTTTATAGAGTCAATCCATCATTATATAAGTTTATCTCTTTGATGAAAAATGAAGATATTAATGTTATTCAAACACTTTCAGAGTTTATTTATATTGCTCTCAAACTCAGGTATAATATGCATTCTGATACATAATGTTTCTCTATTAATCTAAATTGTTGATTTTTCTTTCATATGCATGTAAATAATGTCTGTCACCGTGTAATTATTGTTTGCTTTGTACTATGGGCTGGAGGCCTACGTACTTAATAAAATACAATGAATGAATAAAACGGGCCAAATGGCAACATGGCACCACAATTTACCGAACGGGAGCGCACATTTCTGTCGACGAAGTATCATGATACTAAGGGCCCCACTGAAGTTCAGCGTCTTTTTCTTCTCCAATTTCCCACAGCTAATCGGATTCCACGGAAGGGAGCAGTATATAAGAATAAGAACAAGCTCAATGTACATGGGACACTAAGGAACAGACAACCTGAAGCTTCAGGCAGACCAAGAACTGCTATATAGATCACAAGTGGACACTGTTAGAGTTAGACATGCGTTTATACAGCAAGACCCAAAGATCAGCTCAATACGCAATCCTTTACCCAACATTCCCCAATCAAGCTTCTGCCGGATCGTTCGTAAAGACTCGAATTGGTATCCCTGCAAACTACAGTACCGTCATGGACTTCATCCTGGGTTTATATGCATCGTTTGTTAAGATATGAAAATGAAAGTTGTCATTTCAACAACAAATCCTGTTAGTACTTTGTTGATTCGTTAAAATCAACCAGCCGTGTGCAGCTACAAAAATGGTTGGTTATATTCAAATGAGTATAACTTGAGTTTGCTGTAAGCAATTGCAACAATTCATTTTTTTATTTAGACATGTAGAATTTGATCTTTTCAATGCTCTTTTCATTTATAGCAGATTCCTTACAGATCTTTAGTTACAGCCCTTCAAACACGAGTTTACTTCTTTTTGACTCAACCTGTATGTGGGCTTCTGAACCAATATAATGGCCTAAAGGGTGCCCATTTTTGAGTACTTCGCGCGAATTTATTCTACTTCGGCACCAAATTTCACCAGTGTAGCTTCAATATGGCAATCACAATATACATAGCTATACATGATATACGACTGGGTTGGTAATTGCAATCAACAGGAGGACTGTCCAATGATCAGTAATGATCCACCAAAATGTGTGCCCTTGTCCATGTCCCAAAGCAAAATCTGATGGGTCACTTTTATTAACTACTCTGTAAACAGAAACCTCGTACATGATGCAGTCATGTCTACAGTAGAATTCATCTCGACCTTTGCAGGACTTAACCCCAATTAAAAGCTATTAAACCAAGATAACACTCATTGAAACAGCTCAACTGATTAAATCGGATCTTCTCTGGTTGTGCACATGTGTCTGTTTTATATGTGCGGTACCGCTATGAGGTGCTATAATACAGCTTCAGTTGGGTAACTGATTATAAAGGAAACGCGAGGTAACAATGGTATGTGGACCTTTGTTCACGAAATGAGACAATGGCCTGCTTTTTGTTAACCAGCATTCTTGAAAATGAGCAACATAATGATGACTTAACACGGTTTGGAAATAATTTCTTCATATTTTTGGTGTTATCTGTCGTTTACATATCCTTCCTAAAACACAAAAGTGCGACTATTTCCAAACACCTAAATTAGCTAAAAATTTAGGACATGTTACAAAACTATATTTTCTAGAATTTCATAGAATAGTTTAAATGTAGCTTGTACCGGTTTTTTGTGGCATCCTTCAGAACGGAGCGGTCCGTTACCAATATAGCTCAATATTTTCGGTCAAATCTCCATTCAATTAACACGGGGAGTTGGCTAGCTATGAGCTAGCTATGCTTTGCCCTCACTCATATTCTACGAAAGTGCGACTATTTCTGAACTTCTAACCTAGCTGTAATTTTAGGTCATGTTAGAGAAATATATTTGCTAGAAGTTTGGAGAATAGTTTAAATATTGGCCGGTTATTTTTCACACAGTGATGTTAACTAGGCAAACGCAATATACTTCTAACATACACTATTTGTAAAGGTCGCGCGTCAATGGTGAGAGCACTGTGTATGGTGTATAGGAAAACGGACAGTAACTGCAGTATGAAGTTCGAAAAGGCAATCCCTGAAGAATTGGATCAAGATTGTGATTCGTTTAATAAGTTGACGGGAAACCCCAGAGGAAAATATTGACAGTTCTTACCCTGAACGTAGCTGCCGCCCCTCATATCACACATGGAAATCGTTGGAAATAATCTGTTTTGTTATGTTGAAATGTGGCCACTACACTACACTCATTTTAGTAAAGCTAGAATATATGTAAGCGGGATCAGATAATGTTATGAAAATATTATTAGAATTTTTGGATCTTTTTTTTCATGTGTATTTGTTTCTTTGACAGTTAATGGACATGATGAAATTAATTAAAGCAAAGAGTCATTATGCCTACTTTCAACCTTAATTCCAGTAACGTAATATCTAATGTTGTAGAGATTAAGTGTAATTCTATGAATTAAAAAATGAATTTATTCAGCCTAATACAGGTTCAAATCTAAATCTTCGTCACATATGGCTAGGTATATCATGTATATTGCACCTAGAAACAAAATAATGACGCATAGCTAATCACATTAAACACGTTAAAGATGTTATAGCATGTCTCAAAAATAATACATTCCACA
The DNA here is from genome assembly GCF_039555335.1 of Amphiura filiformis. Classification (NCBI taxonomy): domain Eukaryota; kingdom Metazoa; phylum Echinodermata; class Ophiuroidea; order Amphilepidida; family Amphiuridae; genus Amphiura; species Amphiura filiformis. Next base: position 8,767,865 of record NC_092647.1, read on the forward strand.
TCTACGTGTGTGTGACCCTACCATGCTTACATTAATCTGGGCCTAGGTTATACAGGTTGTATCAAAATGATTGGTACCCAGCAGTTGCAGTTTAAACTGTAATATTGCAGAGGTTGTTATGGGTTGTTATTTATTCTATCATTTCATCTATCCAGGTGAAGCCGTATTCAATCTCTGTTCGTCTTTCTGTCCATGTGCCTATCAAAAATACCATGCACGTAAATGTATTGGCTTGTATGAACATGGAGTGCTGGTTAATTTAACAACTGAGATCTTGATCGGTCGACAACAAAAGCTATACAAATCATTGAGTATAATATTGCCCACGCCGCGGTTAAGCCACAAAATTGTGCTAGTTCAGTTTCCCGGTTCCAGTTTATAACATAAGATCGTTTACCGCGGCTTCACATGACTATTTAAATTTAAGATCCCGGTTTTGGATATTGTTTGAAAGTACGTTTTCTTTAGGAGATGATGGAGCAACATACATCCGCAGGTATTGGATGGTTTATCAATGAAGTGTTCCTCCGTTGGCTAAACGTAACATTTTAATACACTGACCGAGATCAAGATGGGTTCAATTGAGGTTTTATTGCGAGGTCAAACAGATATACAGGCATAACGCAAACAGACTGTTAAGTTGAAAATTATTTTCCCTGCGTACAATACAAAAATATTGGGTAACAGGCTTACAGAGAATGACAAGTCATTGGTTAGTAAGAAGAATACATTGACGGTGGTGCACGTTCGTAAAACTATACATAAACGACTAACAATCACCTTTGATTGATTGATTCACATGTTTTCAAAAACGCCTATGATTGAATATCCTGACCAAAATATGACCTTGACCAGATTTCTGACCAACCCTTTCGTCTACTACCCTGTTGCATTGCGGGATTTCCTAATCATAGCGTTGCTTTTAACAGTTTCAAGCATCCAAGTCACGTCGTGCTCATTTTATTTTTATGTGTCATTTTCCGCTGCTTTAAAAGAAAAATGAAAAGTTGACTGGATGATGACTGCTGAATTTTGTAGGTATTATCCTTAGATATATACGCTATTTTATATTGCCTCCTGAAAATTATATAAATTCAATTACTATCATTAAGCTATAAGACCAATTAAAATGGTTGTATTAAAAGATAATCACATTCCATGTAATCTGTTTTAAAAATATGGTGTCCTTTTATAAAAGCCCTTTTACATTAGCTGTTTCGACAGTAGTAGAAAACATTATAAGGCGACAATACTGACCCAGATTTTGTGTTGGGGGATTTAATCCTAATAATAAGAGGAATACAATTAGATGTCCGTCAGCCCGTTGAACAAGGTTGTTATTGCGTTACCTGAAGTATTTAATGAAACCAATATAGACTAGTCAATTTACGTTTGAGCTAGAACAAATTGGAACACAAATAATTTTACTTGCTAATGACTCCAAACACCCTCCTGAACAACATATCCAAAAAGGAAAAATAGGGGAAATGGTAATTTGCGTATCGGCTCCAATTTTATATCAAAGTGGTCTCAAATTTTGAACAAAGAATAGTTTGCTATATCTCAGGTGTTTTGTGACCTGCGTAAAATCACGAAATAGTCAAGGTTAACATGACCGATTTAACGGGCTTAGAATTTTTGCCCTGTTACCCAGGTATCGAAACACCGGAGATATGGCAAACTATTCTAAATGTAACATTTGATCTTTATGTCCATAACTCAAGAACTGTACAATTTGGAAATTTGAGCCCTGCATTCGGGGGGTCATTTTGGATATAATTATATATAAATTACCGCCCCCCCCTTCCTTTTTCTCCTTTTTAGATATGTTGTTCAGGATGGTGCTTAGAGTTTAGAGTAACCAGCAAGTCAACTTAACATTGGTGTTCAATTTTGAACTTAAATTGACTAGTCAGGCTAATATACTGGTTTGATATACGACTTTGAGGAACGTTAATGTCCCATTTGTGATTCTTTCGGTTAAGGACACTTAGTGATTCGCTAAATCCAAAAATATAAAAAAATACAAACTTCAGATTTTGTACAAGGAAGGATAATATTATGTTAACCATGTAAACATACTTTGCAAGTTTAGGTCATTTCAATAAAATCTGTTGATGGAATGTGAACACTCCGGTTGCTTTAATTAAGAACTTGACAAATAGGTATACAAAGGGAAATTGACCTGAAACTGTGAATGTATATTTCACTGAGACTTTTTATTCCTCAAAAGTTCAAGAGTTTATTCAAACGAAGTTCGTTTTCCTATTTTGATCCATATCTAGAAACCGCAAGGTTTGTCATCCATGCAGTCTGCTTTCCTCAGAATGTGAATTGTTACTTGTAATAATATTTTTATGATGGTCGCAACTGTAAAAACTGTGCTTGCGAAAAAATGAAAACTTTCAAAGAGTTATCAAAGTATCACTTTTGTTAACAACTGTAAAAACGCTGCAAGTTGACACCCGGAGTTGACAATCATAATCATTAGAAAATGATGCGATGGGCTTTGGGAATGGTCTTTTAAAAATCTGCCAAACCATGCAGGTGTCTACCCATTGTTTTCGAGGTAAATCATTTCCTTTGTCTAGAAATAAAACGAAATTCTTCTTACTGCAGTTTCCGTGAATGATTCAGTACGATTAGAATAAAATAAGTCATGAGTTCAAAGCACTCGTTATGGAATTAATTTTCAAAGGGAAGCAGGTCACATTTTTTGAAAACAAATTATAAACAAGCATAATTTAAGTTGCCCATTCGTATTGAAAATGTCATTGACCAACCAAACGAACCAAACGTTCCCTAAGAAGCCGTTTGACTGAGAGGTGAATCAATATTAGGATATGTGCCGGCATTCAGTGGAGACATTGTCATATCCAAGGATGCCAGATTGATAGAAAGGATCGGTGTTGGCTGATATTTGTTGTGATGGGTAATTTCAGATGGCACATGTTGGTAACGTTGATTGGGGTTTAAAGTTTTGATAGAATGACTCAAAAATAATTCACGGGTACTTTAATATCTGAATCTGTTCGATAACAGATATTATTGGTTTTTAATCAATTAGGCTAATTACGATAATAATTACAGAAATTCCTTACGGAAGTGTTTTCTTATAGGTTCTGATCCGAAAGAATAAACAATCCTATCCAACTGACCAATGCCACGGTGACCGGGATGATGACGTTTTGAGATATCGATGCAAGAATATCCATAGAAGTGTCCCGGCTGTCGAATTTGGCGCTGTAGGCCTAATTTTTACGTTTTTAGATTTTTGTGACCAAAACATACGGGTGCGAGTCATGGGTAATCACCAAGGACATGGAAAACAAGATCAATGCCTTTGCAACATCGTGCTACATGTTAAACATCAAGCGTGTGGATCGGATTCCAAATGAAACCATCTACAATCTGGCCAACACCACTCCACTGGTGGCCAGAGTCAAGATTAATTCATCAACTCAAATTTCTCGGCCATATACTGCGTCTTGAAGACGACGAGCTGTGAAAGATATGCCCTTTATATTCAAGTATATGCAAATACTCAAGAATTTTCATATTGAAAGCTGTATTGAAAAATGTGTGCTAAATTGGTCTACATTTCATTCTTACTTGTAACAAACGGCTCTATGGAAATCACATCCAACTATATATTCAGACGACCAATGGTGATCATATCAACCAAGTTTCATGACAATCCAACTATATTATTATCAGTAACTGTTAGTCTTGATTTGACCTTGATGGTTTTGACGCTTAATTGTGATTACATGCGCCACGTTTTATGACAATCAATACTCAGTTACCATGAAATGACCTTGACCTTGAACATTATGACAATACAACAATATATACTTAGTCGACCTCAAATGACCTTTAACAAGTTTGGCGCAGAATTATGATCTACAAATCTGACAATCTAAACTCACCTTGGATGACCTTGACCTAACCGTCAACATTTTCGCGCTTCCTGTCAACTCTCATTTATAACTCCAAACTTCTGTCTTTTTGCCTTTCCGATCATTTACCAATATTTAGTACAGTACAGTTTTTGGAGCAGCGCCCCCCCCCCAGGCCCGCTCCCTATTTAATTTCACCAAAACAACCTACAGACGAATGGTGCTTCTCCGTGACTTTCATTGATACACCATTGAACAAACACGCGATAAATGAGCTTAAAATGAATAAATTAATAACTTAAGGGTGCTGTGAGTGGTCTGTATCATGATGTGATTGTTTCCTCATTAAGCAAACGCCTGTTCAGTAGATTCGACATTCGGGTCATGCTGTGTATAGCATAATTGGGTCAATTAAGATAAAATTCGTTTCATGCACATGATTATGGCTAGTAGGGTAATGTAGGCCTATATGTTGAATTGCACCACAACTAAGGGTATGCATGATTGCTATAATATTAGCCTACTATTCCTTAGCCATATTGCCAAAAGGGAACACTAAGTCTGTTTTGTCTATTAAACATAGCAAGAAAGTCTTGGTGAAAACTATGCGTCTTTCTGCACAGTGTACTGTTAGTTACAAGCACATTATCATGGATGTATAGATTGCTAGAGGTATAGTACTTCTGCCAAGTTATTGTGGATAAGTAGAATTTAATGTCAAATACTATATAGATCATAAAAACTTCATTTTGTGAACGGATTGTCAATAATCACTATGCACATCTATTCTAACAAGTAGAGTCTTTCAAAAAGACACATTTCACGGATCAGGTGTATAGAAATTGTTCTTCCATTTTCATATCTAACCTACTCTGCACTGATCTTACAATAAATTAGTGATTTGAGGCATAATGACTCCTACATCCTCTCTCCATCCAGCCAGCAAGAAACTCATTATCACTATCATAGGCTTATTGAAATTCAATTAATATACCATGCAGATAATAACCTTGGCCCAATAATTATTTGGGATTCAATTAAGATATGCAAACATTTATACTGGGTAGATAACAGGAATTAAGTTTTGTCAGTTGGAAGGAATTGAGTAAATCGCCTGTATCAAAATAGCAGTGTATTTTTCATATATGCAGTAATATGCTCAGCCTTATCACAAAATAAACAATAGCATTGACCTTACCCACCAATCAGTAAAGCCTATTATAATCATGTGATGGCTCAATCCAATAGTAAACATGCTTAGAAAAAAGGCAAAAAAATAGTCCTGGCTGCCATTGTCTCAATACAAGATAAGATGTGCTAAAAAGTCCTTGTCATATGGGGCCGGATTTATAAAGGGATACAAACCTGGGTATGAGGCATTAGGAATTATTTCCTAGCCTCATAATCACAAGGTTGATGGGCTACAATAGTTATTCAAGACACAGTGTATGTAAAGGATAAACTGTGCATATGAGATATGGGTTCAAGTCGGGGTTCAAGTGGGGGAACTGCCGTGAACAAAAATACTTTTGTCAAGTAGGCTTTGGGGTGTTAATTAATATCTCGGCGCGTTTAGAAAAGTTAGACCGGTCTAATTGGACTAGACAATGTAAGATCATGCGCTAAGAGGTCATAAGCGTTTATATTTTTTTTATCATGTTAATATACGGGGGAAATTAAAAGTAAATGGCAAAGTCGCCTAAGTCTGTATAAGATTGTTTCATTTTAGTATGGTGTCAATTAAAAATGAACTTTAGATTAAACTATAAAACTATATAATTGCTATAACCCCACAATCCAACTACAGTATTGGAACGAGGAGAGTTGCTGTTTGGGCTTTGATTTCCACACAATATAAAGTAAGATAGGTAGATCCCCAGAGTATTAAGGGTACACGTCACAAACATTTCAATGTATCAGTAAAAATGTTGCAATTGTGTGGGGCAACTTATGTAACTCTCCCATTCCATGTAACCGTGGTAACCATAAGCTGGTAGATTCCAGATGGATGTTGTTTTAAAAGGAACATCAGAAATGTTCTTAAGATGTTTTTTCAAACGTTTTAATATTAACATTTAAATGTCGAGTTATATAAAGGTCATGAAAGCGTTTTTAAAACGTTATTGCAAATATTTTGGGCAAACATTTATCGCAAAATATTTTTTCAATCTCAAAATAACATTCTATTTAGAATGTTTTGTATCAAGTTTTCAAAAATGTTTTTGGAATGTTATTAAAACGTTTTTATACCCTTTATATAACCCGACATTTAAACGTTTTCTGTAAAACATTTTGTGTTTGCTTGGTATACCTAATATTACAGATTTGATTTAATACTGAATCTTTTTAAGTATTTATAATTGGGTTTTCCTATTTTGTGTCACTTAATTGGCAATATTAAGGGTTATGATGAGTAACAAGTGTACGGATAAATGCTGTCTCTTCTTGCATACATCATTGTACATTGGCTTGGTGCCACAATGATTGCAAGCAGGGTGTTTTAAATATCAGAATATTCAAGTTTTGCTTGACTTGAAGACGTGTGCTAGACGCCATAGTAGTGTCTAAATTTAGGTATTTTAAGCAAAAGTTTAACGTACATGAACATTTGATAGATATTTTATCACAGACCAGAGTGAATTATGCTACTGATGTCATGACTCGGTTTGTTCACCTCGTGATTGTAACCTGTTATCAAGTTACAGAATTCAATTATGCAAAACTAGGAAAAAAATATCTGATATTGTGATAAATATGGATTTGTCATCTGAGATTTCACTTTAAGTAATAAACAGTATTGTTGAGATTGAACATTGTGTTAACTAATTACTTATTCTTACCAGAATAGAACACTCAATATAACGTGTTTATCTGACCGTTTTAGTTCGACAGTGTCACTCGAACAACTTTTCCAGAGTAAGATAAACGATTCATTAAACATGAACCCACCCGTGGTTCATTTACAAAGATATCGGAGAAAATAAGTTAAACTTAATTTTATCTTGAAAGTGGAGAAGAAAAACCCACCATAAACTTAGAGTGTGATACACACAAATAAATATAAACATTGCATAATAAAAACAAATAAACAAGACGTAATGATTGCAATACTTACTTGCATCCAGAAGCCTTTACTTGAAGTCCCGAAGCATTGACTAAAAGAATGAACAGCATCAATAAAATCACCAATATTCCGTTTTCCATGATTCCAAAAATAAAGTATTAGTGGGCAACTCAGAATTCAAAATATTAGTGTCTAATTTTAGAAGTCCGGGGTTGGTGTTCTAAAAAAAATAGAAATCCGGGTACTGGGTCCAAAGAAGGCCGTCAATGCGGACCCATTGTGCATGTTGTGTGTCGAGAACTGAGTACCGTTTGGTAAATAGGCTTATCCTAATCACAGCATGGCAACTCCCAAATCACCATGTACTTCGCTAACTTTTTAGCTGGTTTCATTATCATATCCTGGATCATTTTGCATTTGGGAATATTGTCTGTGACGAAGCTTTGTTTTCGACAAGGAACCTGGAGGATATGATAATCATACTGATGTTTGGCAATCGCCCCTATAGGAGAATGATGTCATGCCCCCACGAGGTTAACTATTATTAAGAGACTATTTTCTTTGATAGGGGTCTCATGTAACCTTTTTATTCACGAGTGAATTATAATTTCTCTTGAACCCACATTAAGATACTATTTTCTTTGATATTAAGGGGTCTCATAGTGACCTTTTTCAGGTTAGCCTCATCCTAGTTGTAAAGTAAACGTGACAAATACCAACCATCATGTGATTTGTTTACTTTTGAATCTGCTAAGAGCCACCGATGTTTGTCATCCTGCAAGTGACAAATTGCAGCTTAAAGAAAACGATATTTGTTGTTTATTTGTTTGTTTGTTTGTTTGACCAGTCGTTCCGGGTGGACACACACTTGGGTCCTGATGGGACCTAATAAGCATGCTGGCATGTATGAAGAGAAATCAAGAAAGAAACAGAACGAAGAAAACAGCAAGGAAAAGAAATGCCACTCCCAACAAATTGTTACATGTACACACTGTATTTATTAAATGCATAGGACCAAAATACACGGGAAGAACGAAATGCGGATCTAATCTGCATATTCTTGGGAATTATTGCCGACCATTAAACATATACCGTAGTCATGGCATCGATAGAAAACATTAATAGGGGGAACCATGTCAAAGTGTGAACTCGCTGGTAGTAAAACCATACGGGTATGTAGGCCTATAAACACTCGGTATATCGAATGTCTAACCGCGATTGCTTCTGACATTTCTTTTTAATGAAAAATTTGCAAAATTCCGGTGGTTTTTTCCACTCATTTTGCCCCTACAGATATCCTACAGATTGTCAATTGAAAAGCGTATGAAATCGGCCGTATAAAAAGAGATCAAGATCTGCATCTTTAATACACACGCACAGAGTAACGCACGGAGGACTTTGACAGTTTTGTACGGCGTCACGCGGTTCATGCCCAGGGCCTACTTATTTTGCATAAATTGCGTTATGCATTTTTTTAGCAATTCAAGATCATGTTTGTGTCTCAAACTTTTATTTAAGTCCACAGAAAGGCCCAAAATATCTCAAAAAATATTTTGATTTTCCCGGAACTCATCCACATTACTCGCGCGCGGAGTGATTTGGTGATGTGCGTCCTTCGTGAAAAGGGAGCACAATCCAGATTGGAACCAAAACTAGCGATATGTACGCACGTATTTATAAACGCCGTACAAGACGCATGGAACATCGCAATTAAAAAGACCAGTTTGCGACTGACGTCACCTGTCAATCAAACTCAGAAACGATTTGTTTACCAGTTGTCGTGATATTTGAGTTTCTAACCACAAAACAGCGTGCATTGTGGTTAGTTTTCCAACTCTCGCAGAAGGTAAGTCCCATATCATCAATGCCTAAAGGAAAGTAGTATTTTGCCTTGTACACTCATAGAAATTGTTCGTTGGCATTACTCAGTAAGTTGATGTAAGTCGTTGCGTCAACTTTCCGAGCAATGCCAACGCGTACAATTTTGAGTAACGCTGACTCGATATCATTATGTTGGTCGCACTCATTTGCACTTACTTTATTGAGTTGTTACAACTCAGAAAATGAATCTAGGTTAGCATAATTTTCTAGAGGTGTGCTATAATAGTATACACAATTTTGCACTGATTACAAAAATAAATATTTGAATACTGCTAATTGTGCAGAAAATGATCCAATTACGTGAATTAAGTAACAAAGTACCAAATTGGAATAACTCAAAACAATATAAGTACCAGTAACTTAATATGAACGAGTAACATCAACTTACATGTTGAGTTACAATAACTCAACGAATTGGTTCTTTGAACCTTGTTTATTTTTCTAAGTTCCTTGAACTTGAATTCAGAAATTGGCATTACTTAAAAAGTTGACGCAACGACTTACATCAAGTTTTTAAGTAATGCCAACAAAGTTGATTAGTTGACGGAACTTTTTGTGCTTTTTCAGCATTTTTTAAGTTCGGATAACTAAAATGAATTTTGTTTTGGCAACTTTTACACTATTTTTGAGTTGTCCAAACTTACTCCTTTTGAATTGCGCCAACAAGGCGAACAAGTCATTTCTATGAGTGTAAAGGCACCGTCATTTTTGCCAGTTCTGCAATACCTTTTCTCTGCTGAAGGCATCAGATATATCAGCCTTTCCTTTATTAAGCACTACTTACCAAACAACATGAACAAGGGGCGTTTGATTAACAGTGACGTCAGGCGCGATTTAGTCTTTTAAATTCTGTCTCAGATTATAGTACGCATTGTATTAATTTGACGTCACTCAAATGCACACATATACGGATGGAAACATTGTCTCCGTTGTAACAAGCATATTGGGTTTCTCAGAATAATCAACATCTTACACAAATAAGAATATTGTAATCGTGAAATGAATACGTTTGTTTTCGTATTGTATTTTCAAAAATATTACAGCAAAATGCAATTCTTTAGATATGTACATCACTTTATTTTATTTCATGGAACATTACGATTTAAATTAAAATCTGGTCCACAGGACATAAACTATTTGACGAACGAATCGATGTTGGTCCTGAAAGCTTCAGTTTTTAACCTGTGATCCGGTAGAGATGGCATTTCATCACAACCAGCTGAAGGTTTCAGTTGTAACGTCGATTCGTCCGTCAAATAAGTATGTCAGGGCATTAGTTTCAACATTTAGGGATTAGATTGATGAATGTTTCATGTTTCACCGTTGTTCATCACCAATTAACAACGATGCGGCCGCGTCGTCTGTGTGGTTTACCACGCAGACACGCCGGACGCGAGTTGTTAATCAGTGATGGAAACATGATTGAATCCTTTCAACAACGAAACAAGCTAAAGATGTATAATTCACATGATTCTTTCATTCGGAATGTCCGTTTGTCATTGCCACTCAACCTTACAAGAAGATTGCGGTATTTCTCTGTTGATATCAGCAATAAAACTAAAGAATAAAGCTGAATTTTTTATACTCGATCGTTTTGCAGAAAAGCGATTTTCACGCATGCTCAATGTTTACTTACATTTTCAGAGCGTCAAGCCGATCAATCGATTCCAATCGCGGAGGCAAAAACGATGTCGCTTTTGCAAGTTGAAGAAATCTCAACTTCCCAGCGATATCGCTTGACACGTGAATGCGTCAACCAATCATATACAACCATCTGGATCTATTGTTTTGCTAATTAATTTACCTTTCTCGATTTTTAACTTTTGGTGATGAATTAATTCAAAGCAATAATTATTGACAGCAACTGATGTTTTAAAAATGTATTTTGTGGCATTTAGAATATTTTAATTGTCGTCTGCAATCGCTATCGCCGTGATAATAAATGCAAAAGCGACGGGCGATGCATCGCAAAATTCGGCGATTGCAAATCGCTTTTTCAAAAGCGATTAATCGCATCGCTCGGCGATCGAGTATAAATTCAGCTTAATGCGGTAACATTTAAGCCGAATTTATACTCGATCGCCGAGCGATGCGATTAATCGCTTTTGAAAAAGCGATTTGCAATCGCCGAATTTTGCGATGCATCGCCCGTCGCATTTGCATTTATACTTATCATGGCGATAGCGATTGCAGACGACAATTAAAATATTCTAAATGCCACAAAATACATTTTTAAAACATCAGTTGCTGTCAATAATTATTGCTTTGAATTAATTCATCATCAAAAGTTAAAAATCGAGAAAGGTAAATTAATTAGCAAAATAAAGATCCAGTTGGTTGTATATGATTGGTTGACGCATTCACGTGTCAAGGGGGCGCAACACTAAATCACTACGCATTTTATGTAAGAACGAAATTCGGCTAATATAGTCCATTGTGAGTATGAGATTGTAGCGACCATATCTACCGACATGTTCACTTTAAATCACTCAATATCAGCTCATATGAATTCGACAAGTGTCTTCAATGATAACATGCAGAAAAAACCGGACATTTTATCTCAAAAGCAATTCTCTGTGGCGGATGAAGACAACTTCCGATTTTGAAATGTGAGTGGTGAATTTAGTATATTTTTAGGCCATATTTTTTGCACCGCGAAATAGCGAAAAAAGTCAACGGTCATCGATATATGCCGACAAAAGTTTTGGAATCTACAGAAACAGAGCTTTAATTTGATACCAAATTTATTTTGCCAAGTATTGCAGGGACACCAGGAATGGCGCTCGAAGTAGGCCAAAATCACACGTTATCCTATGGGACGCTTATTTAGTGTTGCGCCCCTTGTAACGGCCGTCATTATGAACGCGTTCTTTTTACATTCTTCGCGTAAAATAAGAAATGCGCGTCATGAAATGTGTTCTATTTCAATCATGATGATAAACAAGAATTACGAAAAGTCACCCTGATGAATTATAATTGGGAAAAATGCTTTATTGGCCGAGCAGGCGCCTGCAAAGTCTAGAAATTGTATCAAAATAACTACAAAAAGGCTCAAAAATGGGTTTTAAAGTTAATAGGCATTGTTAATCTGCATGAAGCCGTTTTGCTGCATATTCAGTAGGCCTATACAAAAGATCATAATTGTTACTACTGAAACAGGGGGTGTTTGTACTTCACACTCATTAACAAGTGCTTTCCAAAACAAAATGGCAAGACAGATAATCTAGAAAAGAAATTAAACTTGGTTCAAAGACGTGCTTAAATTGTTGTCTGTATATAGTTTTAGTGAGTTTTGTGCAAACTCTCGCATATTGGAGGAAAAGTCGAAATATTCGATTTTCCGCGTTTCGGCACTGATCTTTAAAACAACATATCTCTTGAACGAAATGTCGCAGAGACATGAAATTTTCGGTGTTGAGCTACAAATTTTCTCTAATTTAATTAATAAGTGACAAATGTGGATTTTGAAAACTTTTAAATCCTTGTAACGGCCGTCATTATGAACGCGTTCTTTTTACATTCTTCGCGTAAAATAAGAAATGCGCGTCATGAAATGTGTTCTATTTCAATCATGATGATAAACAAGAATTACGAAAAGTCACCCTGATGAATTATAATTGGGAAAAATGCTTTATTGGCCGAGCAGGCGCCTGCAAAGTCTAGAAATTGTATCCAAATAAAAAAAAAAAGGCTCAAAAATGGGTTTTAAAGTTAAGGATGCACACAGGATCACTGAAGTGTTACATGGCCAAAATTGAGTTTTCATCACTAATGTCATCTTCAAACCGTATTTTATCTTGTCATTAATAGATTTTAAAGAAATCTTAAAATTTGAACCATAAGAAAAGCTATTTTAAAGACCCTTTTTCTTTCAAAATTCGTCAAAATGCAAAAGCAAATAAATCATTGTTTTCCCGCAATAGATCGCGTTCTCGTAACGCGTACTGCGGCGTACAGCTAGCAAAGACACGCACACATGGTAAAGATGGGCGAGGTGATTACTGATTGAGGCGCTGGAGTCGCCAATCGCGATCACTACCGTATTTTATCGTATTGATCTCTTCCAAGGTATGTAAAGCTTGCACCATTGCATTGCGAAACTGCGGGCCGACAGACCACCACCGTCCCCGTCCCCGTCCCAGAATCAGTAGGCCTACTCGATAAATTTCGCCAAAAAAGTGCTGATATAGTGGTATAAATTTTAGGTTTTTTTTTTATATGAACATAATAGTGAATTTTGTTTTTGTTTTGAAAAGTGAAAAGATGAAATTTATCTGTAAGAAGTAGTTACCCGTAAGAAGCCCTGTAATGATGACGCAATCTGGTAGATACGATAGAAAACGTAGGCCCTAAATATTTTGCTAGTAGGCTAGACTTAGCCCGTATAGTACATCATTAGGCTTATTATTTTATGTTTAAAAATTTGTTTTGTTATTTCATTCATTCATTCATTCATTCATTCATTCATTCATTCATTCATTCATTCATTCATTCATTTCATTTCATTGTTATTATTTGATTTACCAATTAGTTGGTGTAGTTGGACAAGAATATAGGCCTATTATATTAGCTTATATGTGACCATCTATCTCAAACCGCTCGTAAAGTCGGCAAATTGTATTTCGAGTTACAGTCCAAAATGGGCATAAAGCTTGTATTCAAAATGTACCTAATAATTGTCCTACAAGTTTCTCATTTCAGTCCAGTCAAAAACGAATCTTTAATCCTATTGTTGAAGAGGATAATAAGCTTATACTTATAGTAAATAGCTTTGGTCTTTGTTTGCTTTGGCTAAATCCTGTTCAAGTGGTGGATTAACCAACATTTAACAATGAGACGACATTCCTGAACCTCGTTGACTTGGGGATGATTTGAAGTGACCGCCAATTATGACCATTTGATATTTAATACCAGCAATATAGAAAAAGAGATATATTGAAGCACCAAAATAATGTACATTTTTACTGAAGGAGCAAAGTTTAACAAGCCATAACTCCGCTTCTGGCAATCGTTTGAAGTCAAATGATATATCATTGTAAAGCTTATGATATATATTTTCTAAACACGGAAGAAAACAAAATTGACCAGGGGCCGACTTTACGAGCGTTTCGATGTGGATGGTCACATATTTAATGCAGTCCCAGCCTTGGTTCGGGAGCCTCTGCGGTCGTTCAGTCTCGTCTTCATTTTGAAGTCCATAAAAAATAGGCAAGCAGTTAGCCTACTACCGGTAGGCCTATAATTTAAAAAAAATAATATTAGATACCTAAGGCCCTGAATAATGTTTCAAAGTGTTATTAAAACACGGATTTAAGGTTCGTTTTCAAACGTTCTCTACTCCTGATTGACCGTTGACAATTCAATACATCATATCGACCATCTAGGCATAGGCCTACAACTCTAAGTCAAAAATGTCGATATTTGAAATCGGCATAGCGAGCACGCGTTTATGAAAGCATTTTCATGAATGTTTTAATGCTAAATAGGCCTAATAATTTCAAACGAGAAATATAATCGAAAACGCAAATTCGTGCTTTTTTCATAACCCATTTTAACTACATTCCCATTAGTAGGCCTATTAGGTCTACCATATACCATGATTGCGATCAAAGCCTTTGGTTTTACAACACTTTTTGCGAATGTTTTGGCCGAATGCCTTTTTATTTGCAATGTTTGTCTGGCTTTCAACTTTCACGTTTATAATGTTTTCTGCATACTTTAAAAGGTAAACTGCTTTAAAGCATTTTTCGTGAATGTTTTCATGCAGTGTTTTAAAACGCTCTTTATAGCATGATGCCTATATACGGTATATAGGCCTACTGCATAAACCACAATCTATAATTCAAAGCCATAAGTGTTCCGTTTTCTACTTTTGAAATTCGGTTTTGTTAGGCTATGTAAATGTCCGTGTTTTTTTTTAGTTTTCTTGTGACCTCTCCGTGTTTTGCCCGTTTAACTATAAAGGCCTACTTTTTGTCCGTTTTACAAGAAGTTAATTCAAGACATATTACAACTTTTACCCCACTTTTTACACGTTTATTTGATTGAAAACAACAACAGTTTTTTTATATTTTTGTTGTTGTAGTTTTATTCACTTTTTATGCGGTACAAAATATTTTACAACCTATAATAGGCCTATGACTTTAGTACGTGTTTGATATTCCGTAAAAAGTTAAAAAAATAAAATATGATAACAACAAACAATTAGGCTACAATAACAAAAACCCAATAGGCCTATTGAGTATAAATGCGACACATCAGAATCCTTTAAAATTTTACTTGGGATTCCTGTGGTGTAGGCCTAGCTATATTCAAACGGGTGTTAAAATGCCTATCTTTGGCCCGGACGGGCCGCTGTGGTGCCTCTCAAGCACCAACTAAAAAGAAAAAGCAACGAGTAGTAGGGCCTAACAACATCATGTTTGCGGTTCAGAAAAGGACAATGAACATAAAAATGCAATAGGCCTATTTGTCAACACCAAAAAAAAAAAAAAGAAAGAAAATCACCAAAAACGATAAATTAAAAACATTGCATTTTAAAGCAATATTATGAAAATTAGTACAAAACAGAAATCGCAATTATCATAATCATGTCTCAATTTATTCATAAAACTTCCTGATTAATATCTGCTAAAATAATTGCTTGTCAGTTATTCTATGCTAATTTTAATGTTCTGGTGTCCGCAAATTTTGATACAGAGCATGATCTTTTTTTTATACGGAACAGGACAAAATTGTGCTTAAATAATCATGGTTTCGTTCGCGGCAACACGACCATGCACTGTGCAACTTATTCGCGTAACCTGTCTGTCTGTCCGCGCGCCCTGTCGCTCCTCAAACGCCGACGCGACGCCGCGACCTAGCCGGAAGCTCTGCTGCACCATGGAAACAAGACTGCAGTAAATAAAATGGCTGCACCATGTGGATAAACATCTGCCGAATGTGCACGGATAATTTTGTCATATTGTATTTTTACCTTCTAAATCACCAAAAAATGCCAATCTGCTGCAGTTGGACGCCCTTCTCATTTTCTAACTTGACCAAACGTCACAAGTCACCGGATTATATCTTTATGGAATAATCTTCAAAATGGACCTAAAATCCGCTGTATTTTTCTAAATCGCGATTTTCGGCAAGTTCACTTTTGACCACTTTTAACCATTTTTGGTCCGCCATAGCGTCTAAATGAAGCATCACTGAGGTAAGTTTTTAAGTCAAACGTTTAGATATGGCTAAAATCTAGATAGTGTTTTTTAATTTTTTTAAATTAGGTCCTAGAACTTTTTTTATCACCCATGATTCAAAAATTTGAACACGGGTCACACGTTTTTACTGATTTTTTGCCTATATTTTAAAAACTAAGCAAAATTGCGAAAAAATAAAAAAACACTTTCTAGATTTATTTGTCTAAATTAATAAAATTCATGTTTTACAGTTTTTGATTTTCAAATAATTTTTTTATGGCGGACCAAACATTTTTGGTCCAAAAATCTGTTTTTTTGGATTTTTTCGAAAATTGTAGTTTTTGACCCAAAACTGACATTTTAAATGGATTCATGAGCTCATTTCCATTCAAAAAATGTATACTTTTATATACTTTACATAAATAGTTTTCGAGTTATGAGGTGAATAATAATGGATAATTAGTGACCCTGTGTGCCTCCTTAATAGGCATTGTTAATCTGCATGAAGCCGTTTTGCTGCATATTCAGTAGGCCTATACAAAAAGATCATAATTGTTACTACTGAAACAGGGGGGTGTTTGTACTTCACACTCATTAACAAGTGCTTTCCAAAACAAAATGGCAAGACAGATAATCTAGAAAAGAAATTAAACTTGGTTCAAAGACGTGCTTAAATTGTTGTCTGTCACTAGTTTTAGTGAGTTTTGTGCAAACTCTCGCATATTGGAGGAAAAGTCGAAATATTCGATTTTCCGCGTTTCGGCACTGATCTTTAAAACAACATATCTCTTGAACGAAATGTCGCAGAGACATGAAATTTTCGGTGTTGAGCTACAAATTTTCTCTAATTTAATTAATAAGTGACAAATGTGGATTTTGAAAACTTTTAAATCCTTATAAGGGGGCGCAACACTAAATCACTACGCATTTTATGTAAGAACGAAATTCCGCTAATATAGTCCATAGTGATATGAGATTGTAGCGACCATATCTACCGACATGTTCACTTTAAATCACTCAATATCAGCTCATATGAATTCGACAAGTGTCTTCAATGATAACATGCAGAAAAAACCGGACATTTTATCTCAAAAGCAATTCTCTGTGGCGGATGAAGACAACTTCCGATTTTGAAATGTGAGTGGTGAATTTAGTATATTTTTAGGCCATATTTTTTGCACCGCGAAATAGCGAAAAAGTCAACGGTCATCGATATATGCCGACAAAAGTTTTGGAATCTACAGAAACAGAGCTTTAATTTGATACCAAATTTATTTTGCCAAGTATTGCAGGGACGCCAGGAATGGCGCTCGAAGTAGGCCAAAATCACACGTTATCCTATGGGACGCTTATTTAGTGTTGCGCCCCTCAAGCGATATCGCTGGGAAGTTGAGATTTCTTCAACTTGCAAAAGCGACGTCATTTTTGCCTCCGCGATTGGAATCGATTGATCGGCTTGACGCTCTGGAAATGTAAGTAAACATTGAGCATGCGTGAAAATCGCTTTTCTGCAAAAGCGATTGAGTATAAATTCAGCTTTAGCTGCTACCGCCAACATAAGAGAGTTTATGTTTATGCATATGTTCCAGGCATGGCGAATTTTACGCGCTCGGCGATTGCAAATCGCTTTTTCAAAAGCGATTAATCGCATCGCTCGGCGATCGAGTATAAATTCAGCTTAACGCGTACGAGTAACCTTGCGTTCGCGCATACGCTACTGAACTGTGGATTCATCACGGATTAACAACGCGGTTGGCTCCTGTACAAAGGTATAGACGAATTCAACGAGCCAAGTCATGGTCAGGATTTGGTCGGCCATTTTCGGGTCCCCGCTAGCACCAACCTGGTGTTTTGAGCGCCCCATTGTGCAAATAAAAGCCGCCTAACACCAGGTCTATAGACGAATCCAAATACACGCATTCCTACACCTGACTAGCAGCCTTTAGTTGGGTCCCCGTCGGCTGCAATGCATCCAAAATGTGAAATGATTCGGCCTTGGCGGAAATTTTAAACTGCATTCCATCACCCGTTTTACCCCTTCCGCGAAAACACAGGTAGACAAGGGTTTACCGTCGTAACTAAACCATTCGATCAAATTTTTTTAAATTGACATATTTTGTACATTAATATGTGTAGATAATAAATCAGTAAAAATAACTGGGGGTGCCGGACCTCACTTTTGAGCTACAGCCGTTTTAAAAGAGGTGTACATTTCCAAAAATGTCTGTACACTTCAATGGCAAAATCAGCAATTTTCTCAAAATAGAGAACCTTTTGCGTTGTAGAAAAAAATTGTATCGATCAAATTTTTTTAATTTTATATATGTTATGAAAAATAAAAAGCTCTGTAAATCGCGCAAAAAAAAATTGGGGGTACCGGACCTTGTTTTCGCGTAAATTGACCAAAATAGGTAAAAATGCATTTTTCTGCGACACCATGTGTACGTACATGGATATTTTGGTGCGTACCAACGCGCTGGTATACACGCGCGATCTGATGCCGGATAAGCGTTCGTTTACGCATATGGCCACAAAAAAGGAATTGTCTGTTTACGCAGGAAAGTTTTCACTGTAAAAAAAGGTACCTAAGAAGTTACCATAATAGGAACAATTATTCTAATGATGTCGATTATTAAGATTTCATGCCTTAATATTCTTACTAATTTGGTGTATTTTGGTCATAAACGGGTGTAAGAAAGACTCCCATTCTGCAATCTGCAAAGATATTGGACCAAAGAGTTATCAAGTTAGTAAGTTACACAAAAGTGAGGAATTTTCAGCTGTGACCATGTTCACCTGACTCGATCGACCAAAAAGAGGATTTATTAAACGTTTGACACCATGGCCGGAAGTGTTTGACTATAATAGGCCTACAATTATTATAGGCATAGGCCTACTTAGCATGCTTAGTGCCGTTTACCGAGAGGAAAACTTTTTGGTCACAAAAACTATATAATACGGAATTATCTCGAGGTGGATTCATATCACAAAGCAGTTCAATTAAAGCAAAGTTAAACACTGGGTTGCCTATAGCTGTATAAAAAAACGTTTGGCCTATTCGGCTATGATATTATTTTTGTAAATGTATGACACATTTTTTTGAAATTGAATAGTTTTGATGGTGTTGTCTATATCGCATGCATTATGAATTCAGTGCACGAAGTAGGCCTAGGTCTTTACCCAATAACACAAAATGCTTTAAAGATTTAAATGTTGGATTATAAACTTGCCGTGTGGTGCGTTTCATTATGAAATCTACAAACGTATAACCTTTAATAATAGGCCTATACCGGTAGTGGTTACCCAACATTTAGGCCACAATATTATTAAAACGGATTAACCAATTTATCCAACACTCGTTTAGGCCTAATGTTTAAAAAAACCACTTGATTCTGTGTTTGTTGGGTAGGCCTATAACTTCATACCATTGGACCCTACTGTCGTAAGCCTATTTTGAGGGAGGGGTCCAGGTCCGTTATCAGTGGAAGCACGCTGGCAAAATTTGGTTTGTAGGCCTACATGTTATATTTAAGCGGCCACTTTTCTTGCGCTCAGTAAACATTGTTTTCTTTATTTTGTGGCCCTGGTTATCGCCGGTGCGCGAAATTAGCATTGACACGCACAACACGCATCGTTCTCTGCGATGTCTGCAACGCAACGCCGAGCACGACGCGGAGTACGCACGCGTTGAAAAGAGGCGCAATAGTCGAGTCGAATCGGGTGACGACGGAAAACCCTTACAACACAATACAGTTCCAACAGTTGTGCAAATAAAAGCCGCCTTACACCTAGATAAGGTCGAGGAGGGTTAATAGAATAATACAATAGAGATAATTCCGCAGGTAATCCCGTCGCATAGATGTACAAATGGATGAACAAAAGGACTATGTATGAATAGATGCGACAGGATTACCTCTATTGTATATAGTATTTTATATACCTCATCTAAAGATTCCCGTCATCTGATTGGTTAAAAGAGCGGGCATAGTTTTGACTATGCCCACTAAAGTAACTATTCCCCGGGCATAGTTCTGCGTGTGCTTTGTTCCTAGCGTAAAATGCTATTACGCACGCGTTAATGTTTTTGCGCGCTATAATTACGCGGAAATCGCAGATTGTAATCTGTGCCGTTCGCATTGAAACTTTTAATTTCTCTTCCCAAAACCGATGCTTTTAACCAAACAGATGACAAGAATCTTAAGATTCGGTATATAAAACAAATATTGACTGCTTAATATTCGGGACACAGTTTAAAATTATAGGCCCTCGGTGATGTCAAAACCATGACTATGCCCTCAGCTTCGCTTCGGGCATAGTCATGGTTTTTTACATCACCTCGGCCTATAATTTTAACTGTGCCCCTCATAGCAGTCAATATTTGTATACTATTAACCCTCCTCGTCTTTGCATCTTCTCCAGGTGTTAGGCGGCTTTTATTTGCACAATCGGGCGCTCAAAACCCCAGGTTGGTGCTAGCGGGAAACTAAAGATGGCCGACCAAATCCTGACCATGACTTGGCTTGTTGGATTCGTCTATAGGAAGAGTTGTTGAAACCCAGATGAATGAGAGCCTACAAGTTGAAAAACATTAATAATACAATATATACATTTTAAGGTATAAGTATGTTTTTTCAGGTGACTAACTTTGGAATTAAAAGTGCTCAAACCCATTACAGGTGAGCGTAGAAACAAATTCAAAGTATAGACCTCTAGTAGTAACGGTTGCCTTTTCCAGAGGTCTATACTTTGAATTTGTTTACATTTTAAGGTAGGTATAGAAGTGAGCATAACCTAGTAATGTTTTCACTCAAATATTTAGACAAATAAAGCCGATAAACAAGAGAAATGATATGAGTTCTAAGTATATCCAGGGCTTGATATAATGGGTGCCCGAATGGGTGTCATGTCATTTCCACCATGGAGGAGGA
Organism: Amphiura filiformis; assembly: GCF_039555335.1. NCBI lineage: Eukaryota > Metazoa > Echinodermata > Ophiuroidea > Amphilepidida > Amphiuridae > Amphiura > Amphiura filiformis. The sequence goes on from NC_092647.1 coordinate 8,788,821, forward strand.
AAACACCCCAAACTTTCATTTAGATATAATTATTGGCATTTACTCAAGAATCATGACCTAAATAAATATATCAATGTATTCATACTAATAAGTGCGCTGCAGTTTTTAGTTAAATTGCTAAAACTTTGAAAACATTTTGTTGTATATGTAAATCTTTCACATCTGGGTAAAATCATAATTTTTTCAATTAGTACACTTGAGTAATTGTATAGGCCTACGTTTTACAATAATCTTCAAAAGCAGATAATATGAATCCTCACAATGCTCATGAAAAGAAAACACAAGGACATGCCCATCATAATTGCTTCAGGATTGTAAACTTGACTATTTAAAGCGATGATGGCGCCATGACAAAGTATTTTCAGGCAACAGCCCTATGTTGCTAATAAAATACCACGACAAAATGAAGCAATGACCACTTTGATATTATTGAGATATAGGACAAAAGACTGATTTTGTTTCATGAGACAATACTCATTTTATGTTTGTGTATGTTCATTAGTTGTAATTTATTCAAACATTGATTAATATTACATTATCTCATGAACAGATATGCATATTTAAAACGAGTCACAAAAAGTTCATGTTAGGTTGCTTAATTTTGTTTCAGTTTAAGTTTAACATGTTTAAGTCTAATCGAGACGCTGTATGATAAATTCATCATCGTTGACTCAAGTTAAAATGACCAGTCATATTACTTAACCTCGAGTTAAATAAGTTGATACAACTTTAATATCCTAGAGACAAATTAAAAATTAAATTGATAATAATTAAGGGATGGGGTATGAACGTTTGGACAGTATTTATTGTGGGACATTAGAGTACATCAGACATATCGAATTGCATTCTGAATATGAAGAATGTCCTTCTGATATCAAATAAGTTTGATTTTTTGAAATTCGCAATGTAGGCCTAATACACATTTTATGGCAAATGATTAAAATTGATATTTTGATATTTAACAGTACTCGAAGTAAACTTTATAAATCTGATGATTTATACTTAAAGTGTATGTAGGTGGGATGAAAAGCCGACGATCAATTGAAAATTTTGACCTTTCGTATTGAAGATATGGATTGGGAAAAAAAAACCTAATTGGAAATGCTTAGTCCCCATTCGAGCCCCGCACAATGTTGGCATGCCCAATATGCTCATCTTCATATCATCTCCCAAACATTATTTGGCGGGAAAAGTCTATGCGTAAGATGAACAGGAACATATTTGAGACACTATAATTCTTAGTTTCCAGTAGACTTCTCCGTAGTCCACTTGTCCATTGTGCATACTGACACACTCTGTATATTGCATTGAAGCTTAAAACTCTGATTTGTATAATTTGTGCACAATTCAGTCTGCCGCCTGGACAACCAATTCTTTAGAAATGCTTAGTCGCGCTAAAAGTCGATCGATACATGTAAAAATCAGCACAATTCAGAGATACACCTTTTTGCTATGAAATTAATTTTCTCGGTCAAATATAAAGCAATATTTTTTTTTTCTTCAGTAATGTCAGTTAAAAACTTGGTGCTTGGATATACATTTTTTTAAATCCTGGTGTTAAAATTAAGCATCAAATTGTGTCGTCTTTTAGTGTGATATTTTTGATTTTTATAGGCCTTGAATTCGCCTGCGAGCTTTTTACGGAATTCATGTTTTAGCGTCTCAAACTAACATAGTTTGCTAAAGAAAGATATTTCCCACCTCTGTAAAGCACATCGTGTGGGTCTATATGTTATAGTTTTGTCAGAATTTCCGTTTTTGTTTTACCCTTTTTCCATTCATGATCCGAAAATGTCAAACTAAGTAAAAGTAGGCAATGGTGAGTACTTTTATCTCGAGAGCAACCAGCAGAAATAGTCGATATTTCCTTTGTTGTTATCCAGGTCAATTTTTCATTGAAAGCAAATTGCCCGACCAGCGATTAAATCCCCAATTGGGTGTTCTGGTTAAACATGATCAGTAGGAGCGCTATAGGTCTGGGAATTTCTTTGCTATATTGAAGTTCTGGCAACACTATAGCCATGCCGGTATTCCTATTAAACCCAGGGATATCGATCCACAATGCTAGTACTAGCCTTTAGATTTCACGTGTTGATTTAGAAATTTTTTCAGCCGACAGTGAAAGATGGTGAAATCAAAACGGAAATTCTGACAAAACTATGATATATAGCTCACGGTGATGTGCTTTAGAAAGTTGGGGAAAATCCTTCATTAGCGAACTATATTACTTTGAAAAGCTAAAAGGTTGATCCAAGAAAAAGCTCGCGGGCCGAGCTGAAGCCTATAAAAATCGAATATCTTACACTAAATGACTGAATTTCAGGCCTAAGTTTAACACCAGGATTTAAAAAAATCAGTATCAAGCATTATAGTTTTTCCAGCCATTTACTGAAAAAATGAAAATTATTGCTTTTCATTTGGCTGAGAAAAAATTTTACACTGAAAAGGTGTAACTCAAAATTTTGCTCATTTCAACACCAATTTCGATCGTTTGTATTGCCTCATTAAATGACTGAGTGAGCCTTGCAGAACAAAAGAATCGGTTGTGCAGGTAGCTGACTGAATTGATGTATTTTACACCTGATCTTTTCAGTCACCGTACTCCCTCTGTCCATGTTGTTTGTTAGCTTCCCAAGGGATTCCTCGGGCTTTCGCGATTAATAAACTGGTAAATCCTAAAATCAGAATTGTTCAGTATTGAAGTGAGCATTATAATTATGCCATTATAATATGTTGCATTCAACAATATAAGCCAACGTAAGCTTTACTTTTATTGTTACTAATATAATTATTATACCATTGATCATGTTGATGTAATAAATATCAGTATAATTTCGAGTTCAACTGAATGCGTTCATCATGCTTAATAACATATTTCTATTTATCAAAAATCGACTATGGCATAGTATAAGTTTCCAGTGACTATAAAAGAACATGGGAATTAGTGTAGGTGTTCGAACACATTTTTTCCGGGATTGTAGGTATTACCAAAATTAACACACACAATTAATCATACCATCATTCCCGTGGCATTATTCTCAGGCCCAGATTGGTACTCTGAGCCTCCAACACTCAACTGTTGATAACCGGGCAACTGTAACTTTCCGCCACCTCCAGCAAGACCTTCTTCTAAAGAACGACTGAGTAAGGAGTAGGACCCGGGAATTTCTGCAGCTTTAACTTCACTGTCCTTAGGCTGGGGTGCCACACCATCGGCGCAATCATTGACAATATCTTCGTAAAGTTCACTTGAACGGCGGCGTTCCGACTTTGCCGATAGTTCCCGCTGTTGTTGAAGCATTATTTTGTTTTTCACAAGTTCCCGCGCATTCCAGGTACTGCTATTTACCACTTGTCTTTTTGAATCTTTATTCAATTTGCTGGTAGTAGACACAATTTTGAACGATGGCTTCTTTTTCTTCTTTTCAAATGCATCGCTCATACTTCTTGATAAAATTGGTAATTCATCAAGTCCATGCGAGCCAGGCACAGATAACGATACGACTCCTTTACCACTATGCTTTGAAATACCCGGCTTGCTTGCATTAGCATCAGATGAATCGTCATCGTCATTAATAGTCGCCTCCAAAGTATAGTACACTGGGTTTCCGTTCGTACCGGAAGCTTTTGATGGCTGAGCGTCATCGTCATCTGGCGATGTCGGTTCCTCTCCAGAAGAGATCACCAGACGGCGTTCGTCTGACTCGTAGTTATTGCATTTCTTGTCCTTTGGTGGTGGTTGAAAATCGCCTTTCCCCGTCAACTCATAGGTTATGTCATGCATATTTTGTAGAAGGTTTGAAGGCGTAGCACTTCCTTTCAATATCCTACTCTTGTTGTTTTTCGTTTCGGTCGGTGTTTGATCTTGCTGGCCACTTTTGTTAGTGAATCGAATCCCCGGCCATTTTTTGACGAGCCGACGCTGGGGAAGACTATTGGATCGTCGTGGTTTCTTAGGACTCTCTCGACCAATTACATTTTCGTAGTCGACTCTGGTTTCCTGCGGTGATTTCTTAAGAGGTAAGACGATGTTTGGAGAGGAAGCTGAACGATTGCGACTTTCAGCAAAATCCATCTGTGTACGGTTTGCCAAACCTAAAAATAAACGGGAAAAATAACAAAACTAACTTGATAATCCTTTGAAACAATATTAACACCTACTGCAGAAATATTTCAACAACAGTCACATGGCTTGATTATATAAACTAAGAACATAGGAATATCAATCAAATTGGCCGGGTGAAGCAAGGACTTCAACCGTTTGTTAGTGTGGAGTTTCCGCGCGACTATTTAATATTATTGGAAAACCTCCCTCATGTCTCACTACAGCCTCGCTACACCTGCTACAGCAGCTTTTTCCTTCTATCCCACAATGCACTATTCCAGGGGGTATGACGTAGTTCATCAACCTCATAGATCGTGTGCATCTGATGGTCTTTGCCAGGCCTTTGCAATTAGTTTGTCTTAATATGGGCATACTGATTCCATATATGCGGATTATCATAAAGGCCATCGATGTTACTAATTATGCAATTATTGAATACACGAGTAATGCAGTTACGGAGCGACGCAGAACATCTGTGTAAGAGATTCTGAAACGGACGCCGACAAAATATCACTGCGTGTCCCGTCATTAGTTTTTCACCATTAGGTCTATATATAAAATGTATAGAAAGTTAGGTTTCAATAGCAGGAAACTTTTTTTGGCGACGACACCATGTCCATAAGGCATCTAGAAATGTTGATTTTTGCCCCCGAAAGGTGTTCGTGATAGCGCGCCATTATCGTGATGATCGGGGATTCCTTTTTTGTGATGAAGGCACCAGCCGAAATGTCCGTATTCCAGAATGTAATGAACATAACTCTGTACTCCCCCGGGGAGATGATGTATTTTGCGACACTCATACCCCCCTGGAATAGTGCATGATGGGAATGAGGGAAAAAGGTCTATAAACATAAACACGCCTTAAACCCGGCAGGGCTGAGGCGGCCGACTTCCATTCTAAAGTAATTGTCCCGCGCGCAGGGTATCAAAGCAAGGGTTAATATAACAATTTGTGACATCACAATATAAATGGCAGTTCAAACAACCCGAGGCGTGTCGGAGGGGGAGGTTGGATGTCATGGATCAATATATCCATTATTCTTGTCCCGGAGAGTGGAGCGAGGCTGTAGCTGGGATGTAGTGGAGCTGTAGTGAGGCTGTAGCGAGAGTGGAGCGAGGCTGTAGCTGGGATGTAGTGGAGCTGTAGTGAGGCTGAAGCGAGAGTGGAGCGAGGCTGTAGCTGGAATGTAGTGAGGTTGTAGCGAGAGTGGGGCGAGGCTGTAGCTGGGATGTAGTGGAGCTGTAGTGAGGTTGGAGCGAGGCTGTAGCTGGGATGTAGTGGAGCTGTAGTGAGGCTGTAGCGAGAGTGGGGCGAGGCTGTAGCTGGGATGTTGTGGAGCTGGGGCGAGGCTGTAGCTGGGATGTGGTGGAGCTGTGGTGAGGTTGTAGCGTGAGTGGAGCGAGGCTGTAGCTGGGATGTAGTGGAGCTGTAGTGTGGTTGTAGCGAGTGGAGCTAGGCTGTAGCTGGGATGTAGTGGAGCTATAGTGAGGCTGTCGCGAGAGTGGGGCGAGGCTGTAGCTGGGATGTAGTGGAGCTGTAGTGAGGCTGTAGCGAGAGTGGGGCGAGGCTGTAGCTGGGATGTTGTGGAGCTGGGGCGAGGCTGTAGCTGGGATGTAGTGGAGCTGTAGTGAGGTTGTAGCGAGAGTGGGGCGAGGCTGTCACCTAGGTTTCATTATCATTGAGGTATAGGACTTTTTATTTTTTTGGAGGAGAGCAGATAGGGCAACTACTTGATTATATTTCTACATGTTCATACTACATACTCTGAAAATTTTAGAAAATTCGCACGAGTCCGTTTTTTTAAATCACATTTTGTTCCTAAAATGGGGTTATAGCGCCCTCAACGGGCACTCTCTCCATAGGGCTACATGTAAAGACCAGTTATAGACAAATGGCCCTAAAATAAAACGGACTCGTGCGAATTTCCTCAAATTTTGCATATGATGTAGATTTAACATCTGGAATGTAATGCAAGTGATGCCGTTGCTGCTCTCCTAAATTCATTTTTAAAATGTCCGCCCCAGACCAAGGTGAGCTGTAGCTGGGATGTAGTGGAGCTGTAGTGAGGTTGTAGCGAGTGGAGCTAGGCTGTAGCTGGGATGTAGTGGAGCTGTAGTGAGGCTGTCGCGAGAGTGGGGCGAGGCTGTAGCTGGGATGTAGTGGAGCTGTAGTGAGGCTGTCGCGAGAGTGGGGCGAGGCTGTAGCTGGGATGTAGTGGAGCTGTAGTGAGGTTGAAGCGAGAGTGGGGCGAGGCTGTAGCTGGGATGTAGTGGAGCTGTAGTGAGGCTGTCGCGAGAGTGGGGCGAGGCTGTAGCTGGGATGTTGGAGCGGTAGTGGGGGAGCGAGGGGGGCGAGGCTGTAGCTGGGATGTAGTGGAGCTGTAGTGAGGTTGTAGCGAGTGTGGCGAGGCTGTAGCTGGGATGTGGTGGAGCTGTAGTGAGGCTGGAGCGAGAGTTGAGCGTGGCTGTAGCTGGGATGTAGTGGAGCTGTGGTGAGGTTGTAGCGAGAGTGGAGCGAGGCTGTAGCTGGGATGTTGTGGAGCTGGGGCGAGGCTGTAGCTGGGATGTAGTGGAGCTGTAGTGAGGCTGTAGCGAGAGTGGAGCGAGGCTGTAGCTGGGATGTTGTGGAGCTGGGGCGAGGCTGTAGCTGGGATGTAGTGGAGCTGTAGTGAGGCTGTCGCGAGAGTGGAGCGAGGCTGTAGCTGGGATGTTGTGGAGCTGTAGTGAGGTTGTAGCGAGAGTGGAGCGAGGCTGTAGCTGGGCTGTAGCGGAGCTGTAACGAGCCATGACCGAGGTCCGAGGAATTAAACCTACTGTGTCTGACAACATGGTCTGAGGACTTCCTATACCTAAATTTGAATGCACATCAAAAATTGGTTTATATTTTACTAAATAACTAAATAATGCATGTGTAGTCCCAACTGCTTAAAATCACTACAATAATGTCAGTGAACGATGATCAGACACACATCTGGAATATATATCTCGTGTAGGCCTATTTGGGATATATTTCATCTCATTTCCCGATTACAAGAAATCTATAGGCTTAACCTAATAGGCATAAGCCATTCAAAAGTTAAATTGTAGTTCAAAATTTGAAATCACAATCTCACATTATATTAATTTGATTGTATTTTCATGATAAATGAACATTTCGATTTCAGTTGTGAGCAGTGATAAGCTTATTGCTTTCCTTATACTACTCATTGTTGGGGATTGCACTAGCTTTCCGGAAGAGTTCACTGTTTCGATTCGGATAATACTCTCTGTACTCTGTGCCGGGGATATGTACTAATGTAACCTTAAGGCGAGTCGGACAGGACCGTCACTTAGGGGCTGTGCAATAATTATGAGCCCGGGAAGGTCAAATTTCTGAACGGCCCGCCAAAAATCGCTTGCCCCCCTCTCGGCCTGCCAAAAGTCGCTTGCCCCTTCTCGGCCGGCCAAAAAATATCCCCCCCCCTTGCACATGCCAAATTTTTGGATCCCAATTTGCAAACCTATTATGGTCTATAGACCTTTTTCCCTCTTTCCCATCATGCACTATTCCAGGGGGGTATGAGTGTCACAAAATACATCATCTCCCCGGGGGAGTACAGAGTTATGTTCATTACATTCTGGAATACGGACATTTCGGCTGGTGCCTTCATTACAAAAAAGGAATCCCCGATCATCACGATAATGGCGCGCAATCACTAATACCTTTCGGGGTCAAAAAACAACATTTCTATGCCTTATGGACATGGTGTCGTCGCCAAAAAAAGTTTCCTGCTATTGAAACCTAACTTTCTATACATTTTTATAGACCTAATGTGAAAAACTGACGGGACACGCAGTGATATTTTGTCGGCTTCCGTTTCACTTTTTTTCCGGAGATGAAAATAAGACGTCAACAGAATCACAGATGTTCTGCATCGCTCCGTAACTGCATCACTCAATAATCATGATAATTGCATAATTAGTAACATCGATGGCCTTTACGATAATCCGCATATATGGAATCAGTATGCCCATATTAAGACAAAATAATTGCAAAGGCCTGGCAAAGACCATCGGATGCACACGATTTATGAGGTTGATGAACTACGTCATGCCCCCCTGGAATAGTGCATTGTGGGATAGAGGGAAAAGGGTCAATATATAAATGTTGCGAGCGCAGCGAGCATGAAAATAAGCATATTAAAGCGTTTCCGTACTGTTTTCCGAAGCCTTTTTAGAGCGTTTTATTTAAAACGCGCCCCATGAATGTGTGCCAAAATCGCTTGCCCCCACCTCTCGGCTCGCCAAAGATTGTTTGCCCACCCCCCCATTTTCGGCTCGCAAAAATTTCTTCCCCCCCATTTTACCCTCCCCAGGGCTCATAATTATTGCCCAGCTCCTTAGGGGTTCCAATAATTTTGCACGGGGCGCAAACTTTCGGATGCTGACTTTCTCTATAAAATTTGATAAAATTGGGTGCTTTACGCCCAATGTTTGTTGGTATCACTATGAGTTTAAAATATTAGATTCTCGTTCAATATTTTAAATCTAGCTCGACCAATAAATATAGGCTCAATCGATCCAATTTTATATATATCGTAAAACACTCAAAGAGTACCCATATTTGCCCAAATTGGGTGCTTTTAAGGGCACTTTTGCCCAAGTGCGCTAAATTGGGCGCATTGTTTCCACTGAAAGCATCGATAAACCAAAATCGCTGAAAAGATACCGCAAAATCGTGGTACACCTTCAACTAAGAAGAACCCCTTCTCCCATCTCCCGAAACCTAGAAGTGTTTGCACTGTTTTACTTTGGTAAATTTACTATTTATATTAAAAAGAACATGTAATAATTTTGTGTGACCATTTACGTCGAGCTTCGATGATATACAGCACTAATTTGTGTGTGATTATAATAAAAAAATATTATCAAGTTCTGCAAAATGAAACATAGCTCAATCCTAATCATTACTTCAGTACTAACTGGAGATAAAAGAAAAAATTCACTAGTTTACTAATTTCTTGAAAAAAAACCCCACAAAAATGCATTTTTGGTATGTTTTCTCACAATCGAGTCACAATAATCAAAGACTAGGAACAAGTCTAAGTATTCAAAATCTTGAATATATAGCAAAATTTTCACTTTTTTGTGGTTCTTTAATTAAATTATTGGTTATAAAAATGAAACATGTCTTTTCCAAAAATTAGAATGCATAAATTGAAATTAGACTTCGTACAAGTCTTTAGACTTGATTGTCACAGCATGTGAAAAACAAACTAAAAATGCATGTTTTGGCCATGAATTCATACATTTGGCCAAATCGGAAATTTTACTTTTATTGCCAGTTAGAACTAAATGAAAGATTAAGATTTAGCTACGTTTTATATCACTTTCATTTGGCAAAACAGGATAATACTTTTTCATTCAAAAAATGAGTGCTGTATTTTTTTTGGAATAGACCCCGATTGAAGTGAGAAGAAATTTGTATTATATCTTGAGTTTAATAGCGGTAGAGTTTTTAAAATTCCCATATAAGTTTCACCAATTTTTCTAAAGATTTTGGGACAACCTGTACTCTACGTATATTAATTATGTACCGGTTTATACAAGTCACTTTACCTGGCAAAGGTAATTGTTGTGTAGTTCCCATGTCATACTGTTCGGGTTTAACTTTCCTGTAATATAGAAAATAGAACAGAGAATTATTATCGTATAAAATTGTTGATAAATTAAATTGACTAGTTTATTATTATTCCATCGACCGTCTGTCGGTCTGGGGTTGCAAGTGCAATTTCTCGGAACTGTTAAGGTGTAAAGTATTGTGATTAGGTGGAGGGGTGGCAATTGGCGGTCTTCAAATTCCACTAGGATTTCATCGCAAAATAATTATGCTAATTTGGTAGTTCATATGCATAATTTTGCATACATTATTTTTTTATTATTGGTGTGTGAGGTGTGTGTGGTGGGGGGGGCGCCTGAAAATGATCACTTCCGGGGACATTTTCGTGTGTTTAATCACACAACCGGGGACATCTGCCAACCGGGGACGTCCCCGGTTGTAGAGACTATACCACCTGCATCCCCTATGGCTAAAAAGCTTTAAAATGCAATAAAAAAACCGGGGACACTACACAGGTGTGGGGTCATGACCCCAAATGGTCAATTATTCCATCAAAAAATGTTTTTGAAATCGGCCATTTTGTCCCCGGTGTGTCGATTAAAAACACACAATGTACGTGAGTGTCCCCGCTTAATACACAAGTCGGGAAGGGGTGTGTGTGTGTGTGTGGATTTTTTCCCCCCAGCTCCGAGTAAAATCGTCCGGTTAAAATGATGCATGTCAAGGTAGTGGTATTGCGGCCCGACGCTTTGCGTCGAGAACCGCGCAACCCGAGAACCGCGAAATCCTAGTTTGAGTGTAGATTTATTGATCCATCTAGATCGGTACATGTTTGGACTGATGCACTCTACATAATAATTCAGGGTGTATCAGTACAGTGGTATTTTAGGCTATGGACCTAGAGAATTTTGTCGGCAAAAATTGACTGTTGTCGTCAAAACCATGTGATTGTCGGCAAATGTAGTTAAAGCTAGGTGTGATTGTCGGCAAATTGCAAGAGTAATATAAAAGGTGAATGTGTCACGACATTGCGCCGTTGTTACGTAATAGACCTATTTCCATTGTCAATATTGTAGTATAGTTACTAATTTAAAAAATCGGTCAAAATCGAATTGAATCGAATCCCCCACTTTTTAGATTCTTGAGCGCCGTCTTGGCTAAAAAAAAATTTGGGTCTACAATTCACAAAATATTTCCGTCGGCAAAACATGCTGAACACACCCCGAATCATATTGGTCTAGCGACGCCCCTGGTTCAGTGTCGGAAGGCTAAAATATAAACTGAATATGCCTACGGTAACCAAATTATTGGATCGTTGTCACTCGACATTAATGATTAGGTTTGGTGTGCTTCTTCACTAAAGAAGGACTTTCAACATTTGAAATGATGTGCCTTCGCAAAATAATGGGAGTGTCACGTCTCGACAGGATCCGAAACACCGCCCTTCGCAAAACCCTCGAAATGGAATTTACCATCCTGGACAGAATCTCAACAAAAAGACTCCGGTACTTCGGCCATATACAGAGAATGCCATCATCACGTTTTCCTAAACTAGCATTTGAGGCACATATCCATGGCAAACGCCCAAGAGGGAGACCACCAAAAAGATGGAGTGACTGCCTGAAAGCCGACTGTAATAAAGTAAACATCAGCTCTTTGGTCAGCGCTAGCAGGCTAGCTCAAGATAGAAGGAAGTGGCAGGAGATCATGAAGCAGATCACCCCAAGTTGGAGTGAACGCCATAGGTCAAGGTAGGTCAAGATCAAGGTCTTCGGTAAACTACCACGAATGTATAAGTGTAATAAACAAATAAACAATTCAGAAATGAATTGTTATTTATATTAATTGGATTAGTAAACAAAATGCAAATTGTCATGTGACAGTGTGGTTTTTGACTTTTTGCGGGAGTTAGGGGGTTAACCCCATGATTCAAACCAAAAAAAATTGCAGCTCCTACACCCCCCCCATTCCAATGAACGTACCTGTGAGAACAATGGCAATCATCTGCCTTTTGTTCCTTGCCTTGTCGCATTTGTCGAATCAAATAACATGAAGCCACGACACTCCCCATTGCTAGAAAGAGCGATATCCCTACTATCACTAGTATTGCGATTACCACAGGAGTAACAATACTTCCCACCACTGTTGGCATAAAAAAAATAATAAATATGTACTTGTAAGCCTACAAAAGTAAAACTATAAAAAAACTTAACATGTAGTGAAATTCATAGAAGAAATGTAAAATATATATAAACAACTTAAAACATGTAATGAAATACATAGACGTAATTTGCTCATTTTTTTTTAAAAAAAGAGCAAAAACATATTGCGTTTTGTGAAATTGTAAATCAGGAAGGAAAACAACAGATAAGACATATTCAATATTGTTTCCACAGCAATTAACAACCCTCAATAGTAGATTATTATTATTATTTTTTTTTATTATTTATTATCTTTACCCAGGGTATACCCGAATCAGCTTAAAGCTGTTCTAACCGGGGCCCTGCAATATACAATTAAGTTACAACAATATTAAAAGACACTCTTATAAAATATAGTAATTATACATAAAAACACATGATTTAGATACAATATACAAACAATTATGGCACGTAATTTCATATAATCATAGGTATATACAACTTTTAAAAAACATCAAATCAAGCGAATATGCAATCTACTTTAGATGGCTACTTTTATACATTGTCTTAAACGACTGAACATTGACAGCATTTCTAGTAGGCGGGTCAATATTATTCCACAACTTAACGCCACTATAGCTGAACGAAAATTTAAAAGACTCGATGTCAGTACCATGAACAATGGGTGGAAGAGCTAGCAAATCAGCTGCAGCTTGCCTCGTAACACGAGATATCCCACCTTATGATCGGATTCACCATAAGAGGAAGATAGTGCTGGGTCACTCCATATCAAATCAAGGAGGCGCCCCACCTGACCCCCCCAGATTTGCTTTATATTTTAGTCATATGTTGTACCTGTAAAAATATTAAAACCTGCAAATTTGAGGTCTGTAGCTCTTACGGATTTTCTGTGGCAGCCATTTAAAGTTGGAGTAGGGGGTCTAAATTTGGACCCAAAAGTTGCCCTTTAAATAAATTTCATCTTTGGGCGTTTGTGCCTTCTTTATAAAAAGAAAGAGAGGTCTGAAACTTTGCATACACACTAACTGCATGCCCATTTTGTCAAAAAATAAAAAATAAAAAAATTCTGTAATTGCGCGTTGTGTCACGGGCTCATTAAATATGCAAGAAAAAATGTAATGTTTTGTAAACTGGCAAGTTTAGCCCCCCTAAATTCACATTTTTTGTCAGATTAATTATTTTTGTTGTCACCGATGCTATATATAGGATAAATACAATGCATACCCAAAAATTGGGGTCACAACTCATTTACATTTCGAACAGCGCCCTCACGAAGATGGAATTTATTGCACATTCAACATTTTCAGGGGCCCAAAGTCGATGTGGTCCACCTTCAAAGTTTATAAAACATCACTTTTATATAACTACAAGTCTTAAATTACAACTTTGCTAAGTCCCAGTAATTGTATAGGTTGACTTCATATAAAATGACAAGCCCAAAGTTAACCATTTTCTTATGATTGCATGTAGTGCAAAAGGGTGCAAATGTGCCGAATTCGGAAGGTTGAAAGTCAAATTGACCCCAATATTGAAAATAAAATGGAAATAAAAGTAAATAGGGCCAATAACTATGCATCTAGTCATTTATTTTCAATATTGTGGCCATTTTGACTTTTAAACCTTCCGAATTCGGCACATTTGCAGTACATGCAATCATAAGAAAACGGTCAACTTTAGGCTTGTCGTTTTATATGAAGTCAATCTATAAAATTAATGGGATTGAGCAAAGTTGCAATTTAAGACTAGTTGTCATATAAAAGTGATGTTTTATAAATTTTGAAGGTTGACCACATCGACTTTGGGCCCCATGAAAATGTTGAATTTGCAATAAATTTCATCTTCGTGAGGGCGCTGTTCGAAATGTAAATGAGTTGTGACCCCAATTTTCTGGGTATGCATTGTATTTATCCTATATATAGCATCGGTGACAAAAAACAATTAATCTGACAAAAATGTGAATTTAAGGGGCTAAACTTGCCAGTTTACAAAACATCTTCGTGAGGGCGCTGCACTCCAACTTTAAATGGCTACCATAGAAAATCTGTATATATTGAAAACGAAATGGAAATACAAGTAAATAGGGCCAATAACTACTCATCTAATCATTTATTTTTAATATTGTGGCCAATTTGACTTTCAAGCCTTCCGAATTCGGCACATTTGCACTACATGCAATCATAAGAAAATGGTCAACTTTGGGCTTGTCATTTTATATGAAGTCAACCTATACAATTACTGGGACTTAGCAAAGTTGTAATTTAAGACTAGTAGTTATATAAAAGTGATGTTTTATAAATTTTGAAGGTGGACCACATCGACTTTGGGCCCCCTGAAAATGTTGAATTTGCAATAAATTTCATCTTCGTGAGGGCGCTGTTCGAAATATAAATGAGTTGTGACCCCAATTTTTTGGGTAGGCATTGTATTTATCCTATATATAGCATCGGTGACAACAAAAAATAATTAATCTGACAAAAAATGTGAATTAGGGGGGCTAAACTTGCCAGTTTACAAAACATTATATTTTTTCTTGCATATTTAATGACCCCGTGACACAACGCGCAATTACAGATTTTTTATATTTTTTATTTTTTGACAAATTGGGCATGCAGTTAGTGTGTATGCAAAGTTTCAGACCTCTCTTTCTTTTTTAAAGAAGGCACAGACTCCCAAAGATGAAATTTTTTTAAGGGGTAACTTTTGGGTCCAAATTTAGACCTCCCTACTCCAACTTTAAATGCCTGCCAAAGAAAATCCGTAAGAGCTACAGACTCAAATTTGCAGGTTTTTAATATTTGTACAGGTACAACATATGACTAAAATATAAAGCAAATCTGAGGGGGTCAGGTGGGGCGCCTCCTTGATTTGATATGGAGTGACCCTGCTTCATAATTGGTAAAGTAGGTAATGGGGCTACGCATCATGAATATGAACAAATTAATAAACACAATGGGAAACGATTGCTCGCTACAAGAGGAAACTGAATATAATTAATATTCAGTTTATCCAAAGTGTTAGAATTAAATACGACAACAAATAAAAACAAATAGGCTACCAGCTCCCACTCATAAACGGCGGTTAAAACTGGTTCTAATGTGAGCATGATATACAATTATTACATAAGTAGACAAGTGAAGGAGATCATTACTGATGCTTAATCGTTTCCCCAATACAATATAAGTAATAGGTAATGAGGCTACATCCTGCACAAATACAAAATAATAAACACAATGGGGAACGATTGCTCGCTACAAGAGGGAACTGGCAAGGAGGCTCTCCACACTATTTGGTTCTTTATCGCTACAAGAGGGAACTGGCAAGGAGGCTCTCCACACTATTTGGTTCTTTATCGCTACAAGAGGGAACTGGCAAGGAGGCTCTCCACACTATTTGGTTCTTTATCGCTACAAGAGGGAACTGGCAAGGAGGCCCTCCACACTATTTGGTTCTTTATCGCTACAAGAGGGAACTGGCAAGGAGGCTCTCCACACTATTTGGTTCTTTATCGCTACAAGAGGGAACTGGCAAGGAGGCTCTCCACACTATTTGGTTCTTTATCGCTACAAGAGGGAACTGGCAAGGAGGCTCTCCACACTATTTGGTTCTTTTAAAAGAACCATAAGAAGATGTTCAGGCGATCTGTAGCAAGATTCTAAATGCTCATTAAACCACTTGCCCTCTTCGCCCCTGGGGAGTGCAGGGGCTCGCAACATCTTCCTGTGGAATCATGCTGATTTTGATTTGATCCTTCAGTAGACCAAGGAATGGGCATACAAGTTTGTCTCTCGCAACACAACATCTACTCCAGTGGAACTGTTATCCAGGGAGATTGAACAATATCTTCAGAAAACACCCCATGAAAGAGTACCCTCCAAGCTCAGTTCCACCAGATTCAACCAGCCATGGTTTAACACCTCGATCTACCAAACGGATCTGTCGAAGGAAAGCAAGGGCTTTCAAGAAAGCTAGAAAGACCAACAGAGACCGTGATTGGAGGAGATTTAGGCGATTGAAGAAGCAGAGCCAAATTACCTGTCGTCAGGCCTACAACAAGTACCTTCCTGACATAATACGCAGTGAACCTGGTGCAAGTAAAAGACTGGGGCCATTATCAAAGACAAGCGTTGTGATCAAGTTGGTATTGCTCCTCTAAAGGAAGGTAATCATCTTTGCAGTGACCCAAAGACCAAAGCCAATCTGCTGAATAGCCAATTTGCACCAGTTTTTACCAAGGATGATTCGTCAACTCTATCTGATCTTAGACACAGCACTCATCCACCAATATCCAGATCACCAATCAAGGCATTGTCAAGTTGCTGAAGAATCTTAACCCATACAAGGCTTCTGGTCGATCCTGACGGTGTGCCTGCCAGACTTCTGAAGGAAACTGCGGAAGAGATCGCTCCAGCCATCTGCCTCCTCTACCAAGCATCCCTCGACCAAGGATCTCTCCCATCTTCGTGGAAGTAAGCAGTAGTTCCCATATTTAAGAAGGGCAGCCGATCGTCATCAGCAAATTATAGACCTATATCTCTCACCACCATTCTGTGTAAGCTATGCGAGCATGTGGTCCATAGGGCAATAATCAACCATCTGTCTGAACAGAAGATCCTGTCCGATGCACAGCATGGCTTCAGAAAGAGAAGATCATGCGACACACAGCTAATCCTGACCATCAACAACCTGGCCAAGGGGATCGAAGAAAAAGGACAAACAGACATGATATTGCTGAACTTTGCTTAAGCCTTTGGTAAGGTTTCACATATGCTTCTTCTGCACAAGCTCCAGCACTACGACATACGTGGACCTACTCTTCAACCCGGAGGGGGTTCTCCCTGGACCTGGTTGAAGGTATACGGGGATGTGCCACGGTTTTGGGGTACCTTTTGAGCAATTTTGGTATATCAATGGGTGGGTTTTCAGTGGAGACCAATGCGCACAATTGGGCGCATTTGGGCAAAAGTGCCCCTAAAAGAGCCCAATTAGGGCAAATTTGGGTGCTTTTGGGTGTTTTTTGTGAAAAATTGGTATACTGATGGGTGGCAAAACCAGCAAAAAGTAGGTATAGAGAAAATCAGCATCCGAAAGTCTGCGTGGCACATCCCCGTAAATTTTTTTTCGAAGACCCCCCCCGGGCTCTTCAATGGGTTACGGACATCCTCAGCCACCGAACACAGCAAGTCCTGGTTGATGGCCAAATCAGCACTCAAGCCAATGTGTCTTTACACGTACCACAAGGCAGCGTTCTGGGACCGTTGTTCTTCTTGGCATTCATCAACGACCTACCGGACTGCGTAAATAGCTCGAAAACCCGCCTGTTTGCTGATGATACTGCACTTTACAAGACGATATCGTCCCATCATGATGCTTCCTTACTGCAAGAAGATCTCAATGGCTTATGTAATTTCACCCAGCCAAATGCCAGGTGGTGCGTGTTACCAAGAAGTGGAAACCAAACACCTTCTCCTACAGCATTCATGGTATCACTCTTGAAAACTTGCAATGGTAATACATACTCCCGGACATATTCAAAAATGATTCATATTCTTTGAATGTGCATGAGTCCTGACACTGGGGCACGTTGGTGCAGCGGTCTAAGACTTCCACTCATACTCACGAGATAGCTCGAGGTCGTGGATTCGAATCCCCGCGACATCGACGTGTTGTGCACTTAGATCGTAGGCCCTTGACCATGTGGCCTTTCCCCATCCAGGTGTACAAATGGGTAACGGCTTTATTCAATTTTAACAGTCATGCTGCGGACACTATACCCCGGGGCCCCGCATCAACATTACATGGTGGAGTCTGGTCCAATCGCTTCCAGCCTATGCACTAGAGGTTCGTTCCCTTACTCTTTATACCTTTATCTGACAGATTATTGTGATCCCATTATTTGGTTCTCTAAAAAGCCTGTAGAACCATGGACAGTAGAATTCTCTCTACTCTCTATGGTAGAACACGACATGTTTCTAAGGGTTTTCCATTTTCAAGAAACATTGAGAGTTCAATTGCAAGGGTTACAACGACAGTAGTTCCCCTAGTTCCCCCTGGAATTGCGAGCTCTCTAATAAGGCTATATGCCTACTGGATGACAAAGTGTTTCTTACCTATGTTACCTGCGAGATATTCCAGACATGTACCGCTCTCATTCCTGTTAGGATAAAAACAAAAGGAAACGTTAACAACCATGGTGAAGAGGACAAAAAGATTATACTTTATCGAAATCGACTTACCTACTTGTAGAACATGTACGATTTCATTCGACTATTTTCCTATTGGATTTTCTAAATTTTGCAATCGATTGAGGGCACGTGCCCTTATGACGCTACGCCACAGTTTGACGCCTATCACTACCAGATGAAAATATCAGATTTTTCTGTAGATATCAAATCATTGAATATATGAACGCGTACCTTTACAAGATTTTGTACTTATTGGAGTTTGGACATTGTATGCCTATTTGAAGGGGTACGGAAAGTGCGCGAAAGCGTAAGTACTCGTCATTTGTGCGTTAAAGTAAACCCTAGCCCTAACCCGTAGGCCTACCACAAACCAAATATTCGGAATAGCTCCTGTTCTTTTCAATTCAAAATACCGCTCCTTCTTTTCTCCTAACGGGTTGGCCCGGATTAATGCTCAATTTCCAGGATTTCCAGGCTCTGTGACAAGCTTGCCTAAACAGCATCGCCCGTATAAATTGCGACGTAACGTATGAGGGTATAAAGTCACAACTTGTCGTATTTCACATGTGTGCTTCCTAATTATCTTATCTAGGCCTATATATCATTAGTATTTCCTCATATTTAGAAATCAAGAGACACTTACCATTTCGAACACTCCAATGTCACTTTCAAAGTTATATTGGCCATGGTAATACCAGATTGCCAACAACCAGATAACACTGTTGAAACCAAGCGACAATAGTCTATTGTCTTTAAAAGCCAAATCAATGGGCTTGGTATAAAGCTTGCTATACATATATAAGTCGAAACAGTTCTGTTTTCTCGACAATACGCGGCTGATATGCCCAATTTGTATTCAATTATCAGGTTCACTTTCGTCAAGATACGACGTTATCAAATATTTATATGATATAGTCAGATAGTGAAACAATGTCGTGTCACGCTATGCGAGAGTCACAACTCTCACTTGTGTGTCCAGCAATATCGAGTACTTGGTACAACGCTTGTTATTTATCAGGGTGTAGATACCGTCCTTTATTTTATACTCCAACGAAATGTTTCTTCCGCATATAATAACAGCACATTGTGGTGATATTAATAATTCCAATAATAGTATACAGTGTGTCACTATCATCCAACTGTTTGGTGTATCTTAGAAACAATTGGTGATGATTTTGATGACACTGGTTTTCAGTTCATTTATTGTTTTCCTGTTTCCTGATTACAAACTAGGCTGGGTTTGGTTTTCTGCCATACGGTGGGTCGATCTATTATACTCCTACATGATGGACTTGGGTTCAACGGATACACGATTTTTCATCATGATATGTTACCATGGTATCCTGATTTATCAGAATCACATGCTTCTGGACAGAAGGTTGATAAATTGCAAAATAAAACATGCAAACAGAGTCAAAAAAGCATGATGTTGGTGATTTTATTCCAATGGAAATATCAACATATCTCTTTGACCAATGACTTGTTGCCCTTCCTCATTATGTTGGGTTCTTTCATCATCAGCGAACATCGTTTGTGTAAACGAAATGGTAAAATAATACCTTACGAAAAATATCTTAAATGAATTTTTCCATAAACATTGTGTGCATTTTAACGGTTCTGTTTAGAAATGTTTTCCAAGTACATCAAATAGATTGTGCAAAATTTGTTTCAATTATGAACTATTTGACAGTACATACTTAAACCAAGCAAAGTACCCATAACATACATCTGCTGCCTTCGAGGGATGTTTTACTTTCAATTTATTGTCTAATTTTATTCTGTTTCCAGGTTTTCAAAAGCCTTGTTTGTTATTTTAATATTTCCATGCCGTGTCATCATTGTTTCCATTAAAGTAAAAAGCAGATGTAAAACCTTTACATGTATACATGGATCCAATTCAACCAGGTTTCAGTTCATTTCACTATCAACAAGGAAGTCGTAGACCGATACACAGGAAATCTAACACACAATACAGCCGAGTTTACTTTTACACCGAAAGTTCCTATTATGTAGTACTATACAGGCTGTGCCAAAATGATTGTTACACATTGGTTTTGGTGTTTTTTGAAAAGTCAGCTTCCTCCAAATGCAACATCGAATCTTAGTTTATAACCTTTTATCACATTAATGGTGGATCTATGTTGAATTTTGACAAGACAGAAGCTGGCAGACTTGACCATAACCACTGAAAACTGAATAGGTACCAATAATTTTGATACAGCTTGTATACTTAGTTCTATAAACCATATTGCAAGTATTTGTATTGTGTCGAACAGTTATTGTTTCTCATTTCAGTGCTTATTATTTAAATGTTTTATATTTGTTTTTATAATTTGTTCATCCCAAAAGTCGTATATATATGACTATATACCTGCAACTGCATGGAAGTTGATACGTAGTTACAGCAGGAATGCACAACAATAACCCTCTGTTTGATTAAGTTAACAAAATCTGAATCTTTAATCATGTTAATGAAGCGTTTAATTGATTGACAAGGATTCTGCACATTCTGTCGCTCAATATTCCGGATGACTGATGTATATCCTGATCCAAACTTTTCCTGCGAAGATCACTGTTCAGCGAAGTCCACTGCAAACTTGAATTTATATATCTTTTGCTTATAAAATCCTCGCACAGATGACAATTTCCAAAATTATACTGCTTTTACCAATCACTCACTTTCTCCAGGAAACAGGTTTTTTCTGCACTTATCCGCTTTATTGACAGATGTGTTGTTTCATAGACAGAAGAATATTGTTCCCTTGAGGAGGACGATCTTCTTCGTCATTGCTGTCAAATGACTGGTCCCTTCATCTGCCATGAGAAACACTTGCTTCTGTCTTTTATACCAAAGTAGTAAAACTGGAAATTCCCAGATATGATTTTCCCATCATGATGCAATACAATGGTCACATTAAGACATATCAGGATTTCCAAGATCAAAAACAGATATGACTGAATTTGTTTTTCTGATCAAAACGGGTCTTTACTTGAAAGGGGTTTCCATCTTACATATCTCTTACGAAATAGCTTCGCATGTAAACAAGCATAAATGATCAAATTAAATTACCCAGAGCACATCACAATATGGGGTGAATGCATGGAAAGTAATGAAATACAGGGCACAAAGTTAAACAGCAAAATAAATATTTTAGTTTCTTTTTGTTTATGCTACACATTTGTCATTCTGAGTAGACTAACTATATTATAACCAATAAACAGATGATGATGAATAGCCAACATCTACCCAGCATCCATCATGTCTATAGAGACACAAACAAATTACAAGAACAAAATCATCATTTTATTTAATATGAATGCGACCTTTTAGATTCCCACAGAACAATTGTATAACCATACATGTACATTTTCATTAATCAAAGTACGAGCTAAAAAGGCGTTTTTATTCAGTGTGTGGGGGTTTCATTAGCTCATTCATTGGAGTTGCACAATCATCCAATTGTTCATGCTGTGATGACGCTGTTGTTTTGAATTGATCTTTATTCATATCTACTTCTCTCCTGGCTTTGCTTTCAACTTCATCGTCGCCAATTCCTGCCAGATCAGGGCGTCGCTCTGTTTCTTTCCTCAGAAATTCCATCGGCGTTTCATAATCATCCACTCGAGGTCTCGCCTCCTCATTCTTTGTCAAATATCCTTTATCTTGTAACATCGGAGTTCTTTGATCCATTGTTTCCCCTTCGCTATTTGAAGCACTGTCATTTTTGGAAACTGCAGGCGGCTTTGGAAGTTCTACCATTTGTTGTTCATACTCATCTGGTTCTTTTTCTCTTTTCAAATATTCTATCGGTGTTTCATAATCATCAACCCGAGGTCTTGCATGCCCATTCTTGGTTGAATGTTCTTTATGATCTTGCAATATTGGAATTCTCTGATCCAACGTTCCTTCCTCTTCGCTTGAAGCACTTTCATCTTTGGAAACTTGAGATGGTTTTTGAAGTTCTACCATAGGTTTTTCATAATCATCTGTACGGTTTCTTAAAGTTTCTTCTTTACTCGCCACCTCTTTATCATTTGAATCATCCTCACTGGTCTCACTACTATCATTTTTTATAGAAAGAACAAAATAATCATGATTTAAGGGTTTTTTCGCTTCATCTCTTTTGTGTTTCTCTACGGGTTTTGCATACCCAACATCCTCAAACTTCCGATTCATACCACCATTGTTTCCATCATTTGACGGTTTGCAATCTTTCAAAGATGTCACCATGTACGGGTGTGCTTTTTCGGCATCATCAGTGGCTGGAAAGGACAACGGAGGCTTGATTGGAGAGCCTTTGTGAGCCATACTTTGTTGGTCACTACTTCCGGGACTACTTCCTGACGATGATCCTAAGTTTTTCCCCAGCGGTATACGCGCAAAATTCCTCAGGGGCTTGGAAGGCATAGGAGGGGTTTGATCTGATTCAGTGTCGGTTTCTTCAGTACGAGATTTCACCGCCAACTTATCTAAACTGTGTCGCTTTCTCTTAAGGCTACTTTTCTTCATTTTCCGATGCTGTTTGGTACGCAGTTTATCGTAGCTGTTTTCGGATCCTGATTCACAAGCAGAACTCGCTCCACTGGTGAAAGAAGTCTTCCGAAGAGTACGATCTAGTTGATCGTAATCGGCGTTGTTAGTTTTGTAAAATACAGAGCCAGGACTTGACATACTTCTAAAAGGTCGCCTTACAGGTAACGTATTGGAAGAAGATAAGTGATGATCACCAGCATGACTAGAATGAATTGATAACGATGACCCTGATGGACTCGACACAGGGGTTTCATGATTAGAGCCTGCTTCGTGTGAATAGTTGATTACTATATAAGGTGCCGTAATTTGATTGTTGATGGTAGTAGGTGCTGGTGTTATCTTATTTGTGGTACCTGATTGCAGAGGAGCATCTTGAGGTGGTGCTTCGACTGCCCAATCACAAGATTGGTGAATATCAGAGTCGGGGATATCAAACGATGGTCCGCTTGTTAAAGTTGGACTAATAGGCTCTACCACAGGTTGTCTCGTTCCGTCGGATGCTAGGAATATAGATTCAGAAGTGTCTGCTTCGGGGATGTTGGGGAGTTCCCTATTGCCCATGCTGCTTGTTTGGCGGACATAACCTTCTTGGGCCTGTCCTCTGTCGTTAAGGTATTTCATTAGACCAGTTAGGTTACGTGGAGCCTGGAGTGGGGACTCTACAAGGTCCACACTATCTCGACCTGGAGAAGTAACAAAAGAGAGATTTGTTATTTGTAGACAAATCGAGATAAATAGTAGATCTCAACTATGTCAACATGCACGTGAAATGTCTCTGCCAGACAGTGATTTTTGAAACGTTACTTTTAAGTACGGCAATTATGAAATAGCGTCCACGGATCCAATATTCCGATGCACATAAATAGTTTGCATTGAACAGTATAGTTTAGTATGTAGATACCTAATAGTGAGAGTGATAGAGGAATATAATGTCAAATCTAGTCTTACCTGTCCCAATATCGAATGGTATGTCTCCTGAAGAGGTCAAACTGAAATAGAATCATGCAAAAACCATTTCAATACGGAATGTATCTGAAGAATCCGCATTTTTTTAACGGCGCCTTAAAAAAATTACATTTTCCTCGTATTCGCGTGCTGAAAATAGCAGATGGTCGATCTCAAGCGACATGGCACTTTAGTTGTGAATTTGCCAAATTTGTCACTAGCTGTCGTGATATTTGCTTACATTATAACATACATTAATATGAAATAGAAAACGTGGTTCATGAACGTAAGGAAGCTCTTTCGCGATGATCCGCTGGTTAATTAATATTCCTCGCCGGGCCCAAATTCTGCGCATAACATTTTCATTTTCTGCGATCGCGAAGTATCCCGGGCCCTACTTTTTTTTTATCAATAAACGTGCGCCAGAATCTGGTTGTATTGGGTCCTAGTAGCGCACGCTAGAGAGCTAGAGAATACTTTTCTACATTTCCACATTCATGGCAAATGATGGCATTATAAATGACACAAGTCTGTCAAGGTCTTGATTTCAATAGTCGTACATGTACTTTTATATATTGTTTTAAAGTGCCCAAACACCATTAATAAATGCTTCATGACGCGGGCCTAGAGAAGTAGATCATTTGCGAATACCACCAGAGTCCTTAACCTTCAAAGCTACCCCTTCCCCGTCTTAGAATGTGGTCTCCTGGTATATGGTGTAGTTCTCTTGAAAGACAACTGGATTGGATGTCAATACATTTCTTTGTGCTTGATAACCAATTCCAGATTGAAGAAGTTATTTACAGTTAATTTATCAAGACCAAGTGAAAAACTTACGTTTTTCTGCTGACAGTTTCGCTAGAAACCTTCTGGCTTTCTCAAAGCATTGATGATGTTATTGATCCCTATCTGCCTTGACCGGATGTTTTGATTTTCCCGGAAGTGGTATTCCTATCTCCAGCGGTGGTCTTGAGCAGAGGATCAAAGATGCGACTCAGAAAAAAAAACTCTTACAGAAATAAATGAATCCGCAATATTACTGATCTTATTCTTCTTCTTCTTATACAGTTCAACACCCCTGGTGGGGAAGACGAACCGGGTTGTGGTGTGCGCATAAATGCTAAGCTACTGGTAGTTAATGACTTGTGTCTTGAATTGTTTGGGGTCTCCGATAAAACTATCTCCTCTGACAAACTGTTCCACTCCTTAAGAGTTCTAGGCAGAAAAGAGTGCTTGTAACAGTGATCATGTGTCAAGAGTAAACCATATCATAGACTGGAACAGTTCGTCAATCATCGACAGAGAAGAAAATCGAAGAGCAAGATGTTGTAGTAAAGGAAGCGATCTGGATTCGCAAAAGAGGGGACAAGACCATGAACAGAGACGAGGGCACGTTCTTTCTGAGTCACATCTTTGATCCTCTGATCAAGACCACCGCTGGAGATAGGAATACCACTTCCGGGAAAATCAAAACATCCGGTCAAGGTTCCCGCTCCAAACAGATGAATCAATAACATCATCAATGCTT
This sequence comes from Amphiura filiformis, assembly GCF_039555335.1. Taxonomy (NCBI): domain Eukaryota; kingdom Metazoa; phylum Echinodermata; class Ophiuroidea; order Amphilepidida; family Amphiuridae; genus Amphiura; species Amphiura filiformis. Next base: position 8,813,876 of record NC_092647.1, read on the forward strand.
TGAGAAAGCCAGACGTTTTCTGGCGAAACTGTCAGCAGAAAAACGCAAGTTTTTCACTTGGTCTTGACAAATTAACTCTAAATAGCTAACCAATTACAGAGGTCCCTGGACTTCGGATCAAGCGTTGGCGTATTACAGCTGAATTCTGATGAATTCATCTGAATTCTTAAGCAAGAGTTTTGTGTACTGCTCGTTATTGGAGAACAGTACGACACTTGTGTTTCGGAAGAGGGTTGTGTTAACTTACCCAATATAATCTGATTTTCTTTTGTCTCTTCTGTTCTTCCATAACAGGTACACTAATATAAGAAATATCATGAGAATCAGGAACCCTAGTATGACACCAAGAGCCACAGCTACATCCTTGGATGAACCATCATCAGGAACACCTTCTGCAATAGGAAAATAAACCAATCATGGAAGATTAATTTTACTGCTATTTCTGGTCTTACCTTCATGTAAGCATCACGCAATTTTTATAACCCTAACCCTAAACCCTGCCCCAGAAAACCAAACCATAGAATTTGTAACAATGCTTACATGAAGGTTGAACTCTATTTCTCTGTAGCTTTTATTGACACAGACATGAAGACCGCTTTAATACATACCTTGGAGACAATTTCCATTTTCATCGCAGTGAATCCCGACACCACACATACAGGGAATTATACATGTCGGTCCATACAGTCCAACCATACACCTTATGCAGCTGGAGATATGAAATAAATGGATAATGATAGTAGTAGTAATAATAATGAGCACCTTATCCTAGGTGCATCTGCAGGTCACCTGTTGGCAAGATGGTGTTGCCAGAGGTTCTAGATTTTATGTCAACCTTTTTAGGATGCATTTGATTACAGAATTGTAGGCCCCTGTCAAACTGTGAGGAAGGCAGTCTCCGCTATTAGCTTCTGTTGACTGAAGGCTGTTCTTTCTTCTTGACATAGATCCCTATGATTGTTTCCCGGATACACTCCCGTCTAAAATTACGATATCCAACGTATTATTTTGTTGTCGAAGATGTGATTCATTCTGTCCAAATGAGCATACACATCGGAATCGCCACAACTGGTGCTGGTACGTATGTGCTGATACATGCGTTTTTCTAGTATCTGTTCTGTTTCATGTACAAGTCCTTGCATTGTGTAGCATAGTCAACATTACTCTGTTTGTTGGAGGATTTTCAGCCAACATCAGATCCCCGTCTCAGTTAAACCTACCAACAATTTGAGACAAAGCTGGTTCACCCCCAAAAACACCAAAAGACAAACAGGTCAATATTTGTCATAGGTTACAAGGACTAGTACATAGGTGAAACAAAACAGACATTTGCAAAACTTCTGTATCAGCACAGACGTGCTAGCACCGGTTGTGGCGATTCCGCAGAGTATATGCATTTGGACGTAACGAATCACACCATTGACGACAAAGACGTTAGACAGGGAGCGCAGTCAAGGTTAGCGCAATCGATAAGACGTTCGACTATGGTGCGAGAACTTGCGAGTTCGAACCCTGGCGGTGGTATTATAAAAGTACACCCTCGTGGAAAAATTGAGTTAGCTTGAAGTTCCCCTGGACAAGGAACTATTTGTAACCCGTACAAAACTCCGGGAGCTGATCCTGGTTGTGATGGCTATTTGTGGAATGTCTATATGGTGTGCGCTCTTGAAGCAGCAAAGTCCCTGTGTTGTTTTAAATGATTTATGGAATGATGTGGGCCGTAGTGATCAGCGACAACCTGTAAACTGTACTGAGGCTTGTGGATTAACGTCTTTGTATACCATGTATACTAGAGTTTGATCAGCTCGTAATCGGTGAGCCTTATAAAATCGCGGATTAATATCAATATATTTATTAGGAGAATTTACTTGTAACATCTCGCCATAAGTATCACAAATTATTAATTGAAGTCCTATACTTTGTGTACTTTCTTTAACACGCAAAAAATAGACAAGGCAAATCAACTATATCACTCTTAAAGTGGGTCTACTTTTCGGCGTGGCGGTAAAAGCGGGGGTAAAAGCCTAATAATTCCCGCCGATTACGAGCTGTTCTTACTTGTTTCCTTCAGGACATGAGCAAAGTCCATTGACACTTTCACACATGGCATCTCCTCCGCATGTACACATCTCCACGCACTCAATCCCATAGTGTCCTGTGTCGCAATCTCGGCCACAGTAGTCTCCTGTCCTCCCAACAGGACAACGACATGTCTTAGTCGAGTGATCACAGTAGCCACCATTGAAACAAGGACATTCTGATAAGAGAAGACAAAATAATGGGACATTATACAGATGAAAGTCAGCATTGTGAAATGTTGACTAATTGGCTCGTGTCTTTAATAGACTTCGATACAACTGTGTTTCTATGTTCCGTATAGTAGTCTCCCCGCCCGGCAAAACATGTCTCATATTACAGCACTGGGGCAATCTGAACTAGAATTCAAGTAGATCGCTAAAATCGTGAAATACATGCACTTTAAATTTCAGTTTTGGATTGTACATACTGCAGTTACTGTCCGTTTTCCTATACACAATACACAATGCTCTCACCATTGACGCGCGACCTTTACAAATAGTGTATGTTAGAAGTATATTGCCTTTGCCTAGTTAACATCACTGTGTGAAAAACCGGGGTGAAAAATAACCGGCAAATATTTAAACTATTCTCCAAACTTCTAGCAAATATATTTCTCTAACATGACCTAAAATTACAGCTAGGTTAGATGTTCAGAAATAGTCGCACTTTCGTAGAATATGAGTGAGGGCAAAGCATAGCTAGCTCATAGCTAGCCAACTCCCCGTGTTAATTGAATGGAGATTTGACCGAAAATATTGAGCTATATTGGTAACGGACCGCTCCGTTCTGAAGGATGCCACAAAAACGGTACAAGCTACATTTAAACTATTCTATGAAATTCTAGAAAATATAGTTTTGTAACATGTCCTAAATTTTAGCTAATTTAGGTGTTTGGAAATAGTCGCACTTTTGTGTTTTAGGAAGGATATGTAAACGACAGATAACACCAAAAATATGAAGAAATTATTTCCAAACCGTGTTAAGTCAACAATCATTATGTTGCTCATTTTCAAGAATGCTGGTTAACAATTTAGCAGGCCATTGTCTCATTTCGTGAACAAAGGTCCACATACCATTGTTTCCTTGCGTTTCCTTTATAATCAGTTACCCAACTGAAGCTGTATTATAGCACCTCATAGCGATATCGCACATATAAAACAGACACATGTGCACAACCAGAGAAGATCCGATTTAATCAGTTGAGCTGTTTCAATGAGTGTTATCTTGGTTTAATAGCTTTTAATGGGGTTTAAGTCCTGCAAAGGTCGAGATGAATTCTACTGTAGACATGACTGCATCATGATTTTGACAATCATAGGACAACGCCATTGTCTCGACCTTGGCGCTTTACCGTATGTCATATTTTAATATATTTTAAAAATACTAATATTTTGTAATTGAATATCTGAGTGGAAGAAGATCCAACTCCACTTTTTCACAAAAATGATTTAGACCCAGCATTTTATTCCCACCATATTGTTCTTCCGGCTTCCTTGTGTGTGAAAGAAGAGCACAAATCCACTCTCTGTCTTCAATCATGGTTTTCATGCAATTTCCAAACGTGCGTAATCTGCGTATCATATGTACATTTGGATATCACAAGCTCTCTATTGTATTTTAATGAAGTACTAATCCGTATCTTTACTCCCATTCTTTGTGCATAATGGTCAATACAAAATACTTCCAACTGCAATCGGAGGTCCATGGATCTCTAAATTTCACCCACTGGTTGCTCTTTGAAAGCATGTGTACGGGGTGCTGAATTGTAGGTGGGATTTTTTTGTTTAACAAAGGGGAAGGGGGACAGACATTTTGGGAGGTCGTATTGCACAGCCCCTAAGAAAGAAGGAGCCTCACAATATATCAAGTGTGCCACCTATATGACTAGACACATGATCACATGTCCATCAAAAAGACAAAAAGATAATTACCTTGATAACAGTCAAATATTGACATTTCTGTCTCACAACATTCAAAATAGCGTGTCAAGCCATCGGCATGGTAGAAGGAGCCTTGTCTGGAGTCAAAGAACAATAATGCAACAATTATTTTATGCCATCACTCAGCATGCTCAGGTCATTTGTATTACAGAGGATTATACATTTAAAATGAACTATTAAAAACAGTTCAAAATAAAGTATAATGATTAATTGTTTTGAAATAAAGTGTAAATTAATTATATTTTTATAAAGATTTATTTTAATTTGAAAAACGAACAGATCTTCCTAATGTTTAACGAGATGTGGTATGATGTTTCATGTTCTGGCTTTTTTTAATGTTAGATTCCAAATTTGTTGTATTGCGACATCGGTTTTGAATGAAAAGCAAAAATGTGTATAACAATGCTATGATAGCCAATACACTTCCGATGTGGTCGATTTTCGACCAAATTCCGTTAAACAAGCAATACTTTTCGCATTTCTGAATCCTTGCTTACGCGTGGGTGTTTGTTTTCCAGTCGTTTAGTTTTTTGTTTTGCAATTAACAAAAATAAACAGCAATCAACTAAACAATTGAACGGATGACGTAAGCCTCTGCTGATGATGACAGTCATTGATACCCATTGCCAGGGGGAACGATACTCCTATGATACACCTTTTAATGGCCATTGGCCCGATCGACAGCCTCATTCCCCATTTTTATTCACCTAAACTGAGATTTGGGTATCATATTTTTTCTCACTACCCCAATGAAATTTTAAAACGGCCGAGAAATGGTGTAAACAAAAAACTTGTGGTAGTTGTAAAATCAATGTTCAAATCATTCAATTTTGTTTCTGATATATTTTGATATTGAGCCTTTGCAACGGGGCTTGAGATTGGAATTCCAATTTCCTTTTTCATGAAGTAAGGGCTACTACAAAGTAAAATTGTACAATTGTGTTTGGGAGTGGCCTTCTGTCCTTTCGCCTTTTCCTTGCTATATTCTCCATTTCTTGCTTTGTTTATGCATCTTCAATAGCCTACACTGGCTATCCGCCAGGCTTGTGAATTTTTATTGTATGAGCTTGGAACGGTCCATGGATTAGCATGTGTTCCTCACGGACAACCTGGGTAAACAACAAACAAATATTATAAAATGCCCAAAATTGGCGTTGTATATTGTAAAAATTAAAAAATTAAAAAAATCCCTTAAAAGGATATGGCTCACATCCTGTAAGTACAATTCTTACAAAACTGAATCTTGCCCCCAAAATACTATGGTTACCCCTCAATGCCCTCATGTGTATTTCCCTTAAACTAGCCTTTTTTCGTATTATTATCAATAATCTTACCGTATACCAAAAGCTACCAAAGAAGTAGCTCTGTATCATTTAAGCTTAGGTCTAGTGTTGAATCTTGTAATTTTGAAGTTGATGAAAAAAAAACCACTGGTGGTGTTTGCTGTAGGCATACATACTTTTCAAATACCCGTATAAGCTGGTATAAACTTACGAATTTAGACGAAACTTAAAATGCATTGGGGGGCTTTTGGAAATGTCTATTGTATGCTGGCCATATTGCTACATGTATGACCTCTAATAACATTGACCTGAAACTGCCAAAATATGGCCTTCTTTTTGTGGTTTTGACCCTTCAGTGAGTATTTTCTCAAAAACATTTTGAGAAAATACTCACTGAAGGGTTTTTTTCGTTGACAGATTGCTACTTGAATTAGGAAAACAGCCGCGTAGTACATCCTTTGGGCCCATTTACTGTGATTTTACACTATAAATCATGAAAAAAATTGCTTTGGGTACTTTGTGAGTGAAGTCCTTGTAAAAAAATAATAAAGTACGTGGGTGAATACAGGTGACCCCCTTGAAAAGATCTGTTGTAGTTCTGTTGTAGATCACATTGATTTCTCAACAAGTATAAGGTCAATGTCATCCTATGTTGCATGACTGTCTGACCTTGGTTGCCTGTCTACTTCACTGATTTCCACCCCATAACACCGCCACCAACACATCCACTTTAAGGCGGGTCGGAAGGGAGCATGACCAAGTTGCACTCAAATATTGAGACAAATAAAGCAGACTCACAAGTCACAAGAGTATAATAGTGCATATGATTATATAAATGAGATCCTAGGGCTTGATTCTTCTTCTTCTTTTTTTCTCTCCTTTTTTAAGACTTTTATTTTGGAATGCTTTTGTAAAATATTAGGCCTACACAGGTATAATTAAAAAGAGAACCGTGAGGGTCACTATATGGGGTTTATCCCTCGGAATATCGCATTTGAAAAAAAAAACACCAAGAAAACAATACATTTTCGTGTAGCAGTAGCACTGATGGAAAGATCGAAAACTATAGTATAACAATGTAAAATTTATACACTCAATACCTCCCTCCATTCATCAATTCATCGAAATCCTTTGGACGAGAACCAACAAATAAATTTTATGTGCCCCTGGCCTTGTGGTAGGAAATACGTGGCCTACATGTACATGTAAGCTCATGTACCGGTAAATTGAATATAAAACTACATGTACATGTAGCCTAAACATGCATGATCAATAGTATAAAATACAGTAAACATACATGGTAAACTTGGGTACTTATCGAGAACAATATTATCTCGAAATGAATTTAAAGTATGTTTGTTTCCGTATGCGAACATTTACTATTCCCAACCCAAATCAAACCATAGAATTTCTTACTTAGGGACCGCTCATTATTAATGCGGGAGGGGGGGGGGAGAATGTTGAGCTTTATGGGTGAAAAATACCTAACCCCTCTATTGCCGTGAATCAACTTCACGTAACCCCCCTATTGAATCAAACAAAATCACATAACCCCCCCCCCCCCTTCAAGCAAACTTAAATATTAATTAATTCAGTCACAGGGATTTTGACATTGGGGGTGATGGGGTGGGAAACCATTTCTTGAATTCATAGGGAATCCAGCTCTTTTTGGCGACAAAATAAGTGTATTGTACAAATGCGCGCGAAGCGCGAGGACATTTTTGCCATTTTGAAGCTGAATTGATGAAATATGATGCAAATATGATTTGCAATTTTGTGACTAAAATTGCCAAAAATAAGGTTAATTTGGTCAGAAACCTACATAGGCCTACAGGTGATTGTATTGACCATCCCCCTGGCAAAATAGGGGGGAATTTAACCCCCACCCATCCCCAGGAATCTACCCCTATGCCAATAGATCTACTTTTGATGAGAAAATGTATGTGTGTGCTTGGAGGTGGGGTGGTCATGTGGTGAGGATTGAGCGGTGTGTGTAGCATGTGGCAGTGGCGTAGATTTCTTTTTTGACATTGGAGGGTGGGGAAGGAAAAAGAAAATATTTCTTGAACTTTGTATAGTGAATTGGCCGTTGACTATGTATATAACTACAAATATTCGCGAAGCGCACAATTTGTTGGCCCTATTGAAGCTAAAATGGTGAAATATGGTGCAAAAGTTAGACAATTATATGGTATGATTGATATTGTTACTATAAATTAATGCAAGACCTTCCAGGATACTTGGTGTTAAAAAATAGTGAATGACTATTAAATTTCACATGACCCCCTATCATGAAAAATAAAATCACATAACCCCCTGTTTGTCAAAGTGAAAATCACATAACCCCCTACATTTTTCCCGCCCCCCACATTAATAATGAGCGGTCCCTTATACATGTATATAGCAATCAATACCGGTATTTTGCAGAACAAAAAGATGTTTGCTTGTCCGCGACCAACCCTTATTTGACAATCAATGCACGAAATGACCCAGCAATAAAAATATTCCAATTCATACCTATTTAGGACTTTTTATTAAGAAAATCATGTATATTTTTGTTTGTAAAATTAACTTTTCTTTTGACTAACCTTGGCTGACAGAATTTTGACGTTTCGTTGTAATCGTATATATTAAGGGGTGGTGCAATAATTATGTGTACCCCCCGGTCTGGGGATTTATAGGGGGGGCAAGCGATTTTTGGCAGACCATTTTGAAAATTCACCACCCCAGGGGTACACATAATTATTGCACAGCCCCTAATGTCCAATCAAAGACTATCGCATGATACGTACAGGAAGTTTTCTTGGGGTTTGTTTGTGCCTCTAAAAATGTGTGCCAAAAACACATGCACCTTCAAAAATACTTGTTGCCCCTCCGTGCCCCTCACAATCACTTGTTGCTCCGACAAAAAAATGGGGTCAAGTTAACAAATTCATTCTGTCGGTGTTGACGGGACTGTCAGCAGGACGGTTTGGAAATGTTGCCCCACTTTAATAGGCTATGATGAAGTCCTGCACGTCATGCTCAGCAGAGAGCCATACGGGCCCGGAGGTATAGGCCTAAATGAGCACATCTTGATCACCAATGACGTGCAATACTTCATGTTCCAGCTGATGTTCAGAGCCTAATGCTGTAGTCACATGATCATTTTCCCCTTTATACCAAAAAAAAAATGGGCAAGGAAGTGCAATGTGACTTTCGGGGGGGGGTTGGTGATGAATGGTTAAAAAAAGGCTTGAGTCTAAAACACAGTGGGAGGTCAAGAGCCCCTTATGGCTATGCCACTGATTCAGGCCTGCTTGGTCTACTTCCGTATATCAATTTTATGTGTATATATAGTTAGGGCACATCCAAATAGCCCTAATATATAGGTCCTTTTAAACACACTCTGAACACCGCTAATACCCACTAACCACCCCACCCGATCTGGGGAATTAGCAGTCACTGGGTTTAGCAGTTCTCTGGATGTAGCCAGGTTTTATGGTATAGCATGGTTTTTGGATCACCACAGTCAAAGGCCCTAAACTAGTAGGGCTACATCCGGGGGCTACATTCAAAGAAGATTGAGCCAAGATGGACCTTTAAGTCGCTCAACCTGTTCTGAACAAACAGTAACCCTATGTCATTTCAACGCAGTTAATAGAAACTCTTGCACATATACTGACGATGCCAATGATTGCAGCCCCTATCTGATTTTTCAATCAAAATGATTAAAAATGGGCTACTCCACTTGAAATTCATACGCCCAATAGAAGGCATGACCTTATCGGGGTGCCCGCATCAGTCCGAAACGTCTTCAGTCCGAAACGTCCTCAGTCCGAACAGTCATCAGTCCGAAAATGAAATGCACTATTTTAGTTCGAAACATCTTTAGTCCGAAACGTCTTCACTCCGAAACGTCGTCAGTCCGAATCTGAAAAACACGTCGTCAGTCCGAATCTGAAAAACACGTCGTCAGTCCGAATCTGATTAGGATTAGGGTTCGGGTTCAGGTCAGGGTTAGGGTTAGACGCCGGCTCCCGAGGATTAAGACTATAGTCCCTAGGTTAGGATTAGGCTTAAGTTAGGATTAACGTAGGGGTTAAGGTTAGGGTTAGGATTTGGATCAGGGTTAAAGTTATATTAGGGTTATAGTTAGGATTCGGGTTAGGATTATGGTTAAGATTAGGGTTAGGATTAGGGTTCGAGTTCAGGTCAGGGTTAGGGTTAGACGCCGGAACAACTGCTCCCAAGGTTAGACGATATATAGTCCCTAGGTTAGGGTTAGCATTAAATTTAGGGTAGGATTAACGTCAGGGTTACGGTTAAGGTTAGGATTTGGGTTAGGATTAGGGTTTGGCTTAGGACCAGGGTTAAGATTAGGCTTCGGGTTAAGATTAGGTTAGGCTTAGGGTTAAGGTTAGTGTTAGGATTAGGAACACATTTGGAAACCGCTGAAGACATTGGCATTTCTCAACATAGCACTGGGGAGAGGGGGTGACAGTTTTCCGTTATTTACACGCAAGCGTTCCAAGACTTTTTTCGATGATTGTAGTATAAGACACTAGTAGCCTATACAGTATTCAGGGAAAGTTTTGAGAACAGGTTCTTAGGAGTTGATCCAGCGTCTTAATCATATAGCACCTAGTATAAGGCACTAGCAATTCGTATTAAGGGTAAGTTTCGAGAACAGGATCTCAGGAGTTGTTCCGGCGTCTTAGTCCTCCGGACCATCGGGTATAATGGTGCCTATATCACCTAATATAAAGCACTATAGCAAGCAGTATTAAGGGTAAGGTTTGAGAACAGGTTCTTATAGGAGTTGTTCCGGCGTTTTAATCCTCTGGACCATCGGGTATAATTGTGCCTATATCACCTTGTATAATGCACTAGCAATCAGTATTAAGGTCAAGTTTTGAGAACAGGTTAATGTTCTTAGAAGTTGTTCCAGCTTCAAACCTTAACTGTAACCATGACCCGTACCGGTACCCAAACTTTAACCCTGCTCCTAACCCTAACTCTAAACCTAACCCTAAGCGTAAATGAACCCTAACCCTAAACCTAACCCTAAGCCTAAACCTAACCCTCATCCTAAACCGAAGCCTGAACCAAACCCTAAGCATTACCATAACCCTACAGGTTAAGGTTCTTAGTTCTTCCGGCGTCAAACCCAAACCCTTACCCTAACCATGACCCTAACCTGAACCCTAGCCCTAACATTAACCCTAATCTAAGCCTAACGCTAAGCTTAGACTTAACCCTAATCCTATCCCTAACCCTAAGCCTAAACCTAGCCCTAATCCTAAATCGAAGCATTACCCTAACCCTGGGTTCTTAGAAGTTGTTCCGTCGTCTAACCCTAACCTTGACCAGAACCCGAACCCTAACCTTAACCGTAACCCTTACCCTAACACTAGGTTCTTTTTCCGGCGTCTAACACTAACCCTTACCCGAACCCAAACCTTCACCCTAACCCTAAGCCTAACCCTAACATTAACCCTAACCCTAAAACTAACCCTAAACCGAAGCATTGCCCTAACCCTAGGTTCGTAGAAGTTGTTCCATCGTCTTACCCTAACCCTGACCAGAACCCGAACCGAACCCTAACCTTAACCGTAACCCTAATCCTTACCCTAACCCTAGGTGCTTAGGACTTGTTCCGGCGTCTAACACTAACTCTTACCCGAACCCTAACCCAAACCTTCACCATAACCCTAAACTTACGTTTAACCCTAACCCTAACATTAACCCTAACCTTAAGCCTAAACCTAAACCTAACCCTAAACCGAAGCATTACCCTAACCCTAGGTTCGTAGAAGTTGTTCCGTCGTCTAACCCTAACCCTGACCAGAACCCGAACCCTAACCTTAACCGTAACCCTAATCCTTACCCTAACCCTAGGTTCTTAGGAATTGTTCCGGGGTCTAACACTAATAACCCTTACCCGAACCCTAACCCAAACCTTCACCCTAACCCTAACCCTAACATTAACCCTAGCCCTAAGCCTTACCCTAACCATAGGTTCTTATGAATTGTTCCGGCGTCTAACCGTAACCCTTACCCTAACCGTAACACAAACCTTAACCCTAACCCTAATCCTAAACTTAAGCCTGACCGTAACCCTAAGCCTAACCCGAACCCTAACCTTAAGCCTAACCCTAAATCTTACCCATTACTATACCCTATCCCTAATCCTAACCCTTAATTTAAACCTAACCCTTAATCTAATCCTAACCCTTAATCTAAACCTAACCCTTAACCCTAACAATAACCATCCTTACCCTAACCCTAACATTAACCCTAGCCCTAAGCCTTACCCTAACCATAGGTTCTTATGAATTGTTCCGGCGTCTAACCGTAACCCTTACCCTAACCGTAACACAAACCTTAACCCTAACCCTAATCCTAAACTTAAGCCTGACCGTAACCCTAAGCCTAACCCGAACCCTAACCTTAAGCCTAACCCTAAATCTTACCCATTACCATACCCTATCCCTAAGCCTAACCCTTACCCATACCCTAACCCCAATCTTCAACTTAAGCCTAACCCTTTCCCTAACCCTTATATTAACCTAACCCTAAGCCTAAGCCTAACCCAAGCCTAGCGTAGGCACCATCAGGTATTATTGTGCCTATAGCACCTATTATAAGGCAATCAGTATTAAGGTCTAGGCTAGAGTTAGGGTTGGGGTTATGGTTAGGTTTAGGCTTAGGGACAGGCTTTGGGTTAGGATTAGGCTTAGGGATAGGCTAAGGGTTAGGCTTAGGGTTAGGCTTATGGTTAAGGTTAGGGCTAGGGTTCGGGTTAGGGTCATTGTTAGGGTAAGGGTTCCGTTTTGATGCCGGAAGAACTCTAAAGAACCTTAACCTGTTCTCAAAACTTGACCTTGATACTGATTGCCTTATAATACTAGGTGCTATAGGCACAATTATACCTGATGGTGCCTACGCTAGGCTTGGGTTAGGGTTAGGCTTAAGTTTAGGATTAGGGTGAATGTTTGGGTTAGGGTTCGTGTAAAAGTTAGTATTAGACGCCGGAACAACTCCTAAGAACATAGGGTTAGGGTAAGGATTGGGGTTACGGTTAAGGTTAGGGTTCGGGTTCTGGTTAGGGTTAGACGCCAGAACAGGGTAATGCTACGGTTTAGGATTAGGTTTAGGCTTAGGGTTAGGTTTAGGGCTAGGGATAGGCTTAGGGTTAGTATTAGGCTTAGGGTTAGGTTTAGCGTTAGGGTTAGGGTCATTGTTAGGACAAGGGTTCGGGTTTGACGCCGAAAGAACTCCTAAGAACCAAAAACCTAAGAGGTGCCATAGGCACAATTATACCCGATGGTGCCTACGTTAGGTTTGGGTTAGGGTTAGGGTTAGGATTAGGTTAATGTTAGGGTTAGGGTTCGGATAAGGGTAAGGGTAAGGCTTAGGTTTAGGGTATGGGTTAGGGTTATGGTTATTGTTACCGTTAGGCTTAAGTTTAGGATTAGTGTAAGGGTTAGGATTAAGGTTATGGTTCGGGTCTGGGTTAGGGTTAGACTTATTGTTAGGGTTAGGGTTATGGTTTAGCTTAGGGTTAGGCGTAGGATTGTGGTTATTGTTAGGGTTAGACTAAAGTTTAGGATTAGGGTTAGGGTTAAGGGTTAAAGGTTAGGGTTATGTTTAAGGTTAAGTATTCGGACTGAAGACGTTTCGGACTAAGGACGTTTCGGACTGACACCCCGTTTGAAATCCACACTTCCTGTGTGGGAGATTAAGGTCATGTCTTCCATAGGGTGTATGGATTTCAACTGGAATAACCCCATCCATCGATAATTGACAAATTCCACCCCGTAGAAGACCGACACAGATTTTACAATTTCGAAAATAGCAGGAACGATTAATTTTGTTTTTGGTATTTCCCCAAATTGCAAAATATTTACATTGAAGTGGGAGAATAAGACGACCATAATATAATTAATTTTTTCGGACTTTTCTTCAATTGCTCATATTCGATTCAAAAGTGATAAATACTAAATACGATACGATGGTGATAAAACCTGTCATCGCATTGCATATAATGCCCTCTTTGATATAATGGTAATGGGGACGCATGTACAATGTTCAAGTATGACTCATCTATAGACGAATCCAACGAGTGATGTTCAGAATTCAGTCGGCCATTACTGGGTCCCGTCTGCACCAAACTGGTGTTTTATAGACCGATTGGGTGGATAAAATCCGCTTAAAAATCGACGTTGAATTTTATTGTGTTGTAAACTTTCATCATTTTTTGTCTACGTGTAACACGGGTGATGGAATGCAGTTTAATATCCCCGCCAAGGCCACATCATTTCACATTTTAGGTGGTATAGACATAAGGGGGACCCAGCTATGGCTGCCATTGAGGTGTAGGAATAACGTCCCCTCCGATCGGAGTACTTGCATGATACAATTTAATTCTAAACGTGCTAGATGAACCATGGGGAGCGCAATCCCAAGTGGTGAATAAGGTCAGACTTCTCTTGTTCCAAGCCAAAACAAGTTCCACCAATTGAACCTAGGACCTCGTGCACAAACGAGTAAGTCTACTCTAAACACTAGGCTAGCTACGCTCTCCCTTCTCACCAATATCAAAGATTCTACGCCAGGAACGATATTTTATTTTCAGGAAAGTATTCTTACCGACATTTTCCTGACCGGACCTTTTCGATTGTAGAAATCGTCTCGATAGCCGAAGCTTTCATACCACCTTGCACCGTTGTCGCCGACATAGTTGTGGTCGTAGTTTCCGCTTGCGATTTTATCCCATCGACAAAGACGAACAGAAAAACATACAAGTACACAAATATTTTATTTGGCCTGAAATTCCAACTCCAAAAAGTATCGTTCTCCATATCAGAGGAAATCGTTTAACATTTCGCCTTCGTCAATTAAATCAATTACTAGTAAGTTCCAGGTTTATAAATGCCCTATTTGAAGTTTACAGAGCACTTGGTAATGTGTAGTCCTTTTATACCTGTTGTCTATGTAGTTGTTTATACTTTACATGATCTGTAACCTCTGTGTCAAATACGTGGATTTTCTCGCTTCAACGAATCTTGGAAGTCAAGACCACTTTTTCGTCACTAAATGCATTCGCATGCTGCTATTCGCTTTATTGCTCAAAACAATATTAATGTATCAGAAAACCGAAAAAATGCCAGCTGAACCCACACTGTAACTATGAATGTTTGTACTTGTATGAATGCAATTACTATGCTGATTACAATTATGGTTATGGCGCTTTATCTCAATTTAAATTAGAATTGTTTAAAAGTTGAAGACAAAAACTAAAAGGTAACTAATAACTGTAACGTTCAGCATATAGAGGGTAAACCCTACGGGCGATTGTCTTTTTTATCGTGAATTTTGTTTTGTGGAATGATGGAAACGTGACTGGATTTTTATGGTCCTTTATTAAAAACAAAACAAAAAGACAAAACAAAAAAAGCAAAACAATTGCGGAAAGTTCATTGGAGCGACAAATATTTGATTTATGTTTTGATAATTGTACAACTATTCAAGGCCTATAACTAGTTGTCAAAGTCAACTACTTGTACCGTGACTAGTTACGTTGACGCACGTGATTGTATGGATCAACTTTTGAACCAGCAAACCAACCTAAAAGGCCGTATAAAATTAATGTTGTGCTTCCTGTCCAGAGGATTTTCATAAATTGATGAGAGAAGCCGTGTTCAGACGGGCTTTGGGGTAAGTTCGTGTTAAGCTAACACGAAGCTACCTCTGAGGTAGCTTCGTGTTAGCGCCCGTCTGAACAAGTATCGTGTTAACTACCTCGAAGCTTAACACGGAAGATTTACCACAGAGAAATCTCTGTGGTAGCGCGCTAACACGAAGCGATCGTTCCGTGTTAGTGCCCGTATCATGAACAAGATTCCGGGGTAAGCTCCGGGGTAAGCTTGACCTTATGGATACAACACTTACAATTTCGCAGTATTTTAAATTTCTATAGCATAAATTCACAATAATTTATCTCCGTATCTCACCGAGAATGAACATGAACGAAAAAAAAACTAACAAAACAAACATTAATTAAACTGGTCAAAAGAAGAAACGGAAGAGCTGATAAGTGTCTTGAAAGACAAAGAAATTGAGTGGAGAAGAAAATAACAGCTAAAAACATGTGTAGGATGCATAATTGCCCTAAAACTAAGAGACATCGGCTTCCACAGTGTACTTGCAGTATAGCAAACGGCCCTATAACTTCCAGGAAATTCCTATATTTACCACGAAGTAAAGACCGAGCCGTGCAGCTAACACGGAATGCTTAGAGTTAAAGACCACGAGGAAGGATCGTGTGGACAAGTATCCGTGTTAAGTTATGACCTTGCACTACCTCCGTGTTACGGTAACACGGAGGTAAGCTCCCGTGTGATCATAGGTGGGTTTTTTTTGGGTTTTTTTGTTTGTTTGTCTGTTTGTTTGCTTTTGTCTGTTTGTTTGTTTACTTTATTTCTTTATTTTTTCTTCATATTATAAATTAACTCTGTTTGTAGTGTCGGTCTTTTCCAACAGTAGCTACAGTGCTCGATGAAAGGTAAAGGCCAATATTTCTCTTATTTCAAATGTTTATCTTTTATATAAACCATTCAAAAGTCTTTAAAAATCAGACAAATCACAGAAATTGCGAAGGGAGGGTTCGAGAACCAAAACATTTTCGGCCTAAAAAAATACTCCGTTAGATCATATACTGTGAATTTTTTTCCTAAATAAGGGACCGTTCACAAACTTTTGTCAGGGGGCCTTATGCAAAATGGGAGCCCTTAAAAGTTTTGACCCTCCTAAGGGGGGCCACAAATTTTCCCGGGAAAACTGAGTTTATATGCTTTTCTATGGGGTTGACCCATAATTTTCATGTCAAAGGGGGGCTGAAATTTTGAGATCTGAAAAGGGGCCCCGAGAAATTTTCGTGATGAAATTTTTTTGCTTCAGGACCCCCTAACAAGTGTTTGTGAACGGTCCTTAAAATCATTTCCATCTGTTTGCTTTGGCTTTCAGGTTTACAATTATTGGCTCAAGAACAAGTAGCTTGAAACTATCGAATTTATCAACGAAGCATGTACACATGTTACCCCGGGCATGTTACTCACGTTTATGGCTTACATAGGCCTAATTTGTTGTCAAAGTAAAATCCCTTCAGATTTGGAATAGAAACACTGGATTTCAAAAGTTACCCTAAATGTAGTTTTTGTAGGTCATGTGCTATGGTGACTGATGGATGACGTTCCCTGAAATCCAAACGGAAGAATATTTGTTTGATTTGTTTACATTTTTGTTCGTATACATGCGTGACGTCAATCTGAAGTCATTAGAGAGTTTGCGAAATGCGGTTCAAAAGCAAAGACTAAGCAACAAAAAATGTGTTTAAAACAGACTACACAATTATTGATGAGATTCATCAGGATCGTTCAAAGTCAAATTAAATAAATGAGTTCTGGTACAGATCCAATAAAAATGAAAGTACTCACTAGATATATTTCAGTTCCTATCAGGAACCTTGTACACTCTGCAATGACTGTAGTGTTTCTAGATGTCGGCAGTACTTGGTGGCTGTGATGGTGTTGCCACACTTGATGGTGTTGCCAAACAGCTGAATCAATTTATGAAATACCTTGCAAGAGCTGTCCTAAGACCTACATTGGAGAGACAGGCCGTCTATTCAAAACTAGACTATCTGAACACAAAACTGAAGCCGAAAAAATAAGTTCCAAAAATTTTACCAGGTCACAAAGAAAGTCATCCACATCCCAAATTCATAAATCGGCAATAACTGAGCACGTCGCAGCCAGCAACCATGTTATCAACTGGGACGAGGCAGCAATCATTGATCAAGAGGCAGACAAAACCACACGTTGGCTAAAAAGAAGCCATATGGATCAGGAGCAGGGCAAAAACACTATGAACAAGGACGAGGGGGCATACAAATTGGACAGAATCTATGACCAGATCATCTCAAAACGGCAACCTACAAGTGTGGCAACACCATCACAGCCACCAAGTACTGCCGACATCTAGAAACACTACAGTCATTGCAGAGTGAACAAGGTTCCTGATAGGAACTGAAATATATCTAGTGAGTACTTTCATTTTTATTGGATCTGTACCAGAACTCATTTATTTAATTAGACTACACAATGATTAAAGAAAATGTGTCACATTTTCACACAGTCTGACATTGGTACTTGTAAGGACTTGGTGCTTAGAACAAAAGAGCTGGCCTAGAATTGTAGAAAATGGCACTGTAAGGGTAGCTAGCTACAGACTCCGTATGTTACGTAGAATATTTTGATGTCTAATACTTTTAGTGACGTCAAATCCATTCCACGTCGAATAAAAAGTATGTACCGGAAAATAGTAAAATGTAAACAGATTTACAAAATGTTTGTGCCGAACTTAGGTAAAATGAGTACAAGCTTGAAATTAAAGCAATAATGTATGATTTGCATAAAGAATAGATTCCTATTTATAAATGCTATTTTTCAAACCAAACAAATGAGAAAAACGAAGAAAATTGCTATACATTTTATTCCAGCACCTACTATGCGTGTATTAGTTCGCCGATTGTATTTATGATTATTGGCGGAGCCTCATGCAGCTGGGATATACAAACAAGACGTAAGACGTATAGCGATATGCACACAGGTTAAACGTCACTGATTCAATGAGTCAACGATACGCATCAGAGATACTCTGGATACCCATGTATGTACGCGATGCGTTTAGCCATCACTCGAACGGTGAATTCGGAATAAAAACCGGAGATCTTTGGATTTATTATAAAAACTTAAATTTTAATGTAATTAAAGCACTTTAGGCTTAGTCTTTCACGTGATATTTTAGTATATACCACTGGGCGTCGCTGTGGAGCAAATCACACATTATGGCTTAAGTTATGGACATGAAAAATATGGGCAAACACATGTACATGATGTTATAATAGCAAAAATAGGTTATGAGTATAGTATAAAGTTATTTACTTTACAAAAAATAAAAGCGAATTATTTCACGTTAGGCATGTTTTTTGTACAACAAAATGAAGACAGTTTTTACTGTAAGGTATAGATAAGTACATACATGTATATTGTTTTGGAGTGCTGAATGCA
Organism: Amphiura filiformis; assembly: GCF_039555335.1. Taxonomy (NCBI): domain Eukaryota; kingdom Metazoa; phylum Echinodermata; class Ophiuroidea; order Amphilepidida; family Amphiuridae; genus Amphiura; species Amphiura filiformis. The sequence goes on from NC_092647.1 coordinate 8,832,293, forward strand.
ATGAGAAATAATACTTGCATGAGGTATTTCGCTGTATTGCATCGTCTGTTACATTTCTCATTGGTTTGCACAATTTTGAAGAAGAATTTGAATCCTTGAAATCAAGCACTATATAAATGTAGTCATGGGGAATGTAGACAACATCTTTTTAAGCAAATGGTTTCAAGTAGTAAGCCCATAATTAAGAGCAGAATACAATTTAGGCCTACTAATCTTGAGAGCTTTGATAATGCTTCTATCATTGCATTTTTGTCTGTTCTGTTGTTAAAAGTATTCAATAACAAATAATTGCATCTTTACATCTTGATAAAATATTTGAAGGAAAATGCATAATTTCGGCATAATTTTGGGGGAGAAGGAGCGAAAAAGAGGGAAGAAAAATGGGGAAAGGAGAAGAGAAAAAGGGAAGAGAAAGAGGAAAGAAGAGAAAGGGGAAGGTAGAAGTAAAAAAAAAAAAAAAAAGAAAACAATTGTGCACATTATTTATTTAGGATTTTAATATAATGAGAATGTAAATGAAAATCTAAAATCAAGGATAACTGTTGTACAAATTTTTGTACAGCCCAAAACCAAGAGCTTCTGGGGTTCTGCCCTGTCCCCGCCCTGGCTTTGCCCCTGGACACCACCGGGCCCTAGGGTGGGCCCCTGGACCGACTTTGGAAGTGACGGGGATGTGCGGACAGCAGTTCGAAACTAGGGGTCTTTCGGCGAGAGCCTACACTCTAAATTAGGGGCGCACCATTAGATTTCCAGGGGGCATGGGAGTTTTTGAAAAAAAACAACTTTGCCCACTAGTGAGAAAAAAAAAACTTTGCCCACTAGTGAGAGGGAAAAAAAAATGTTTGCCTCACTGATGAGTAAAAAAATCCCCCCAACTTTGTATACAAATTTACATTAAAATTGAAAAAAAAAACATTTGGTGCTCTTGGAGGCGAAAAAAAAAAATTCCGCCGCCTTCGGCGGCGAAAAAAAAAAATTCTGCCTGACCCAAACTCCCATGCCCCCCCCTGAGAATCTAATGGTGCGTCCCTTACAAGGATTTAAAAATAAATCCTTAAGACTGTAGTTAGGGACCAATCAATTTTAGATTTAAAATAAATCTTATAGATTTGAATTTTAAATCTAAAAGATTTAATTTTAAATCTAACACTTGATTGGTCCCTTAATCACAGTCCCTTGGGATTTATTTTAAATCCTTGAAATTTAGAGTGTACACACCGAAAAAGGGGGTCTTTCAGTGAGAAGTCCCAAAAATAGGTGGTCTTTCCGTGAGACTTGGGAAAATCATACCAAAAAAGGGGGTCATTCAGTGAGACTGGGAAAAAATTTAGGTTGAAATATAAAAGTTGATACAAAATTTGAAAAAAATTGGAAAATTTGAAAATATTTGGAAAATTAGAAAATTTTTGGAAAATTTGTGAAAATTTAGAAAAAATTTGACAAATTTAGAAAAAATTTGACAAATTTGAAGAAAAATAATGAAAAATTGGGGTCATTCAGTGAGAGATTATCAGAAATGTCCCCAAAATTTTTGGGAAAATGGGGTCTTTTGGTGACAGGAAAACAAGAAAGGGGGTCATTGGGTGAGAGGGAGTTGATAAATGGGGGGTCAATGTGGCCGCACATCCCCGTCACACATTTTTAGTGAGTGCCCCCCGGGCGCTTTTAAGCGTTAAAACGCTTCGCGGTAAGATAATAAATACTGCAACTTTTGATCAGAAATTGGGACATTTTAAATCTTGACCACACCTCCACTCCCCCCACCCCCCCCCCACCCCCACCCCCCACCCCCCACCCCACCCCCACACACACACACACACAGAAGGTCAGGTCTGGTTACGCAATTGCATGGTTATCAAGAGAGATCAAGCATTAATTATGCAGAACCAGCAAGACTGATTTACACCGAAGTATTCTGATTGGTCCGCAAAGTGAATATGAATATTTATCTCGAAATGTCAATATGAATATTTAGTAGAAATCATGCATACTTAATGAAGTTCGGCCGTCTTTCATCTTGATCAAGTCAAGTATAGTGATTTATGAAAGGTTCGATCGGGAAAAGTGGTGGCGCTATATTAATAATTAATTAAACCAGCAGGGACACGATACGATGAATCGATATTTATTGAATTTTTTTTAGAGACAAAAATAAGATAAATGCACACATTTAATTTTTAAAGATGTATTTTATTTGACAAAACATTTTACAAACAATACAAGAATGCCTACAGCTCTTGCATGGATCAACAATTTTGAAATGATTACCCAAATATAAATTGTGCACAGAAGTATATATGTTTTAGTTGTGTATCTTGAAGGTAAAAATGTATGTAGTTAGGCTTGCCTCATCTTATACAAGGCAAAGTAAACACTTATCACGCTCCTTAACTTTCTTACTCAACATTTATTGGGAACGATCACCAGTAGGTACCAGTTTGGGCTCTTTTTCTACGATTTTTCCACGCCCATTGGTAAATGTTGATTCTATACGCTTGATGACATTCATGACATTGGGCGTCCTGTCATCACAAACGATTGGGCGATAAAAATAAAAAGTATGGCAATACTGGTCCTCAACTTTCCATTTACCATGTGCTACTGTTGTTAACAGAAACCAATTTTTGGTCGCAAAATGTTCTGGAATTCCTAAGTTACACGTTTCATTAACATTATTATAATCCCAAATTCTTTGAATATAGATTATTATTACCAAGTCATATCGTGTTTCTTCTGAGATCAAACTCAATAATCATTATTACCAAGTCATATCGTGTTTCTCAGTTCTGAGATCACACTCAATAATTATTATTTGAGAAACATCAGTTGTATTGATTCTACAGCAGTGGACGCGGTTCACCGAGTATTTCTAAAAGGTTGCTAGAATAAGAAAAATTTTAATGCTATTTTCTTGCACATATTGAGGAAGCCTGATTACCTTTTGAAAATAGCCGAGTGAGAGGATTTTCAATGAAATATTTTTTGTGTAAAAACTGAAGCATCATATGTATAAAAAATATTTGAATATTAACTGTGCATATATATATGACGATTCGTGAAAGCCAATGGTATACAGTTTATGTGGTTTAGAAAGCAGAGAATTTTATTTCAATTTTATATACGCCAAAATATTTTCTGAATTTAGTGGCAATGAAAACAGAATTGATGGTGAAAATTTTATGTAAATTTTACATAGGTCCCAACTGAAGATTACTGTTTCGTCTTTATGGGAATCTAATCTTTTAATATCTGAAAGAAACTTTGGAGACCTACGTAGACTTCTACTATAAATTGCAAAAATCCAGACCGTATACGCTGGCGAAGTTACGTAATAATCGGATTAACTACCATAGCAATAGGTGAAAACAATTTTTGAATATACCGCGCTGCAATAATACGTTCACGCGGTACCTTTGCATTGAACCATATCATGCTGATCACTTGCACCTGTAAGATTAGTATCTTTAAAAATACCTGTATTGTATTCAATCTATGATTGCAGACACACCACTTCACGCCATATATAAATTCTGCCAGTTACATTTCCCCAATATGAAATTTTTTTAAAGTAAAATTGTAATTTTAATTTTACTTCATTAAAGTTTGGCGGAGGCGGGGTTCGAACTCACGGCGGCGGACTGCTTTGAAAACACTATGAACCCAGCGCCTTAGACCACTCGGCCACTTGTCTTGCTGTAATTCATTTGAAACTTATTTGAAGATATAATCGCAACTTCAACATAGGCCTACCACGTGACAAGCAAAGGCAGAAAACCTACCATATTTTGGAATTTTATTTGCCTAAAAACATTTATGTGTATTATTAGCGCTCAATTATTGTTAACTGCGTGTTTTATACAAAAAAATCCAACAATAAACATGATAACTGGGCGTCTATATGGACAATACATTATATCGATTTTGACACGTGCTTGTGTCTCAGTACATTTCCATGGTCAGTAAAATACTATAGAGGAAAACCTACCACTTTCTTGTATACACGTTCGATGTTTTGATCAAGTATGTGAATATTCGACATTAGACCCAAAATGTTTTTTCAGGAAATAAAAGATTAGATTACCATAAAAAACGAAACAGTAATCTTTGGTTGGGTCTAATGTAATATTCACATAGGATTTTTAACGTTTTTTCTATCCTTATTCTTGCTCAATTAAAAAAATATTTTGGCGTATATAAAATTGAAATAAAATTCTCTGCTTCTTAAACGGCATCAAATGTGCCACAATTGGGTATCACGAATCGTTATATATGATGTGCAGTTAATATTCATATTTTCTTTTATACAGAGGATGCTTCAGTTTTGACAGGAAAAATATTTTCTTGAAAACCCTCTCACTCGCTTATTTTAAAAAGGTAACCACGCTTCCCTAGAATGTGCAATAAATTAGCATTAAATTTTTTCTTATTCTAACAGCAAGCGTTTCTAGAATGTATTATGGCGAAATGTGGTGTAGATTGCAGACATACACAGGTGATGAGTGTAACCTGCTTGTAGTGCAGCGCGATATGTTCAAAATTGTTTTCACCTATTGCTATGGTAACTAATCCGATTAATTACGTAACTTCGCCAGCGTATATACACGAAAAATGGTAGGCTCCATATATATATAGCAAGGGCGTAAATCGGGTGGGAAACAGAGGGAAACGACCCCCTCACTTTTCAAAGTGGGGGGGGGGACACAATATCAAATGTCCCCCCACATTTTGGTCCCCACCCCAAAAAAAAAAAAGGGAAAGGAGAGAAGAGAAAGGGAGAAAAGGAGAAAAAGAGAAGAGAAAGGGAGAAAAAGACAAGAGAAAAGGGAGAAAAAGAGAAGAAAAACGTTAAATTGCACGTAATTGAGTAGGCCCATCACTGCCCATACCTAAAAAATTTCCAACGTCTGAGGGCGGAACATCCCCCCTCAGACACCCCCCTGCGTATACATAGACAAGTGGTCGCTTTCGCTTCTGTTTTAGTGAAGACTTGTCCACAAGTTAGGCCGTCATTTCACAATTTTTCAGCTGTTTCAAGTTCAAATTTTACACAATAATAGTGCCAAAATGGTCCACCAAATGGCTTCAATTAGGTCTTCATTTTGCAAAAGTTTCTTACTTCTGAGGGCGGAACATCCCCCCCTCAGACACCCCCCCTACGTCGCGCATCCGCGAAGTATCAATGACTAATAATTTTCATTGTGTCCCCCCCCCCACTTTCAAAAATGGATTTACGCCCCCGGAATATAGAACACGTAGTAATCAACAATACGAAAATACACATTAATGTTTTGAGCAAATAAAATTCAAAAATATGGTACGTTTTCTGTCTTTGCTTGGCACGTGGTAGGCCTATGTATGTTGAAGTTGCGATTATATGTTCAAATAAGTTTCAAGGTAGATACCAACAAGACAGGTGGCCGAGCGGTCTAAGGTGCTATACTCATAGTATCCATGATAACGGCGCCGTGGCGTGACGTGAGTTCGAGCCCCACCTCTGTCGAACTTCTTCTTTTTTCTTCTTTTTTTTCGTATTAGGGAAATGTGGCTGGGAGAATTTATGTATGGCGAAAGGAGGAGTGGATTGATTCTTAGCCAAATGTTGTATGTTCTGCAGTCATATGTAAGTCAATATATAATTGCGTAATGATCAAACTTGATCACACTAGAGCTAATGATTTTCTGCATATCATGCAGGGTGGGGTTATGTTTGATTAACCTAAATTTGGTGGAGTTGATACAGCCTTGCGTCAAAACATCTCTTACTTCAAAGTTATTCCAACAAGGCGTAGGCAGGGCAATAACTTTCCACATCTTAAACGAAGTTTGCTGGAAAATTAAACAAAGGTTCCATCATGGATATATAAAGTGGAATATATGACAGACGTTTTCCTAGGATTATATGTATTTTTTGCGAGATGGATTATAAGAACGTGTTGAGACTTGGTTTATTTTTTGCCACTTTTACTTTAGGTAAGATGTTATAAACATGATTGGAAATTATTTTTCCATGGTTTATATTTTCTATATAGTTTTCTTGTTTTTAATATCATAAAAATGGAATAAATCATAAAAATGGAATAAAAACTTAACAAAAATTAACGAACCTGCCATTTCCTGAATCATTTGCTCAATACTATATTTTGCCCATTTTTCAAAGTATAAAGCCGCCCGGTATTTCTCTTTTGATGGTCAAATGCCAATACTACGGGTATAGTTGTAATTTTTAAGAAACTCATGGCAGTCAGTGCAGTAAATAAATGTTGACATTTTATATAGCGCCTTTCACATGTATCAAAGCGCTTTACATTTATTCCGCCGTCGTTAGAATATATGTCAGCTGCCATACAATGCCCAAGGCATGCTCATACCTTTGGGCGGCGCTCAATGGACAATATCCCTAACAGCTCCCCATTTCACCCCTGGGTAGAGAGAGGCAAGTGAGGTAAAGTGCCTTGCCCAAGTGCACAACACGATGGCACCGCCGGGGCTCGAACTCGCAACCCTCCGATTGCGAGGTAGAGCCCGTACCGCTGCGCCACCGTGCCCCCTAAACCGGGCCCCTAAACTAGGAGACTAAGGGGCTACTAGGGATGCAGTATAACTTGGTTTGGTAATCGCTTTCAACACTTACACTGTTCACGAAGTAAAGAAACGTTGATGCAGACCAAGTCACACCCGGCCATAGCAACAAAATAAAATGACTTGAAAATGTTGAACGCTTTTTTGAATATGTAGTTCAATAATCGTAACCAAAAATTGGAATGTTGGAAAAATAAGCTATTTAGCATGACAAGAGTAAGTTTCTTCTTCTTCCTTATTAGTGCCTCCCTCATATGTATGAGTATTATCGCACTGCGTACAGACAAGCTGTGCTTATTTTTTACTCAGGAACCTCGAGTATGAGTGTATTTTTGAAGCAGTCAAGTCAAGTTTGTATCGGTTTGGAACTTTGAGTAAAAAATTAAGAAATTACATAATTTCTGCAAAACTACAGATTTTTAAAGTGGGCTCTTGATATTCAATGAAATCACGAAATCAATGAATTACGAATCTTGACTGTTTTTCGTCAATGTTTTGACGACAAAATGCAAGCCATTTTTACATAATTTTGACTGTAATTTTGCTTCTCAAAAGCATGAAAAAGTTTGAATTGCAAAGACATTGATGCTGACAAAGGCTCTAGAACCAGCGGCCCCTAATTATTTTTCAATTTTATTAACAAGCATTTATAAATACTTTTTAATTTAAAAAAAATGAAAAAATAAAAAAAGCTCCATATCTATCTAGAAAATCCTATTCCAAAACCTAACATGATGAAACAAAACGTGAATTAACTGTTTTCAATACCAAAATAATTACAAAGCGCGTCATATTAAGCTGTTTTAAACAGGTAAGTTCTATAAGAGTCTTGTTGAAGCGTCTTGTTAGATCACAACACATGTAAAAAAAAAAAAATCCAGCTATCTAACTTGGGTAAATAGATTTCAACACAACTAGTATTAGGCCCTATTTGTGCCTAAATCGAGTTTATCTTCCGGCCCATCAACATATCTATGTGGCTTCTTTCCTTGTAGGAAAACCTTCTTCATACGTTTGATAACTTTTGCTTCATTATTATCTTTTCAGGTCAGTGTGAGTCTACATCCGCTCCAGGTAAAGTATTTTCCTTCATATTCTTGTTTTCATCTGTATAAATCTCCAGATAACACTTTATAAACACTTTAAGGGGGTACTACACCCCTCGATAAATTTGTGTCTATTTTTGCATTTTTCTCAAAAACTAATAACACAGTGGTAACAAAAGTTATGTATATTATAGGGACAAGGAATCCAATTTCTACACTGGAATTTCAGTGACCCAAGACAAGCGGTTCGTTACTTATGATAAGAAATAAGGTACCACTAGGATGTACCTTATTTCCTATCATATATACTGAACAGCTTGTCTTGAGTCACTGAAATTTCAGTGTAGTAATTGGATTCCTTGCCCCAATAATATACATAACTTTTTTTTACCAGTGTGTTAATATTTTTGAGAAAAATGCAAAAATAGTCACAATTTACCACAAGGTGTAGTACCCCTTAACGCGTTTATTTTCGTACTTTACACGTAAACGTATAGGAGGGTTGCTTACGATTAACACTACAGCACGTTTAAAAGGGTACCGTACGTATTTTACATAACAATTTTTATTGACACACCAAAATGGTTTGAACGTGCATATACATGATATTATATTGCTGATATAAACATGTTGGTGTGTTAATTGTGACAAAATACCTTTTCCGTTGTATTTTGAATTTTTCCAAATACTGAGGGACAAATTCCCCTCAGACATCCTCCCTGCGCATGGATAAAGAAATGTCCGTTTTGGCTTATGTTTTGAACTTTTTTGTCTTAAGCAATGGTAACCACAATGGTGTTTAAATGGTCAACGAAATGGATTCAATTATACCTTTATATTGAAACAGTTTGAAATTCTGAGCATCTCCGTCCGTAACACACCCATGCTTCGAGCGTGTCCCTACCCCTTTCCCAAATTCCCGGATCCGCCACTGCGACAGGTAATACTACACAGAGAATTTATTAAAATATAGGCCTATGCTCATATTTAAAAACTATTTTTAAACACAGCATTTATAATGCAAGGGCACAAATGCGATTTCCTACCTTACAGGAACCATCCTTTTTAATGGACATTTTTGTCGTAACGTACCTCATCGTTTCACATGATATGAAATTTCTGCGGGAAATTTCGGCAACTCTGTCGCTCTTTTTAAGGACAGTGTGGCCCCACGAAAACTGACAGGCAAACAATAACATGAATTACGGTATGACGTTCAAATTTCAAGCAAATTTAACTGTTCTACGCACAAAAGTACCACTATCAGCAAAAAGCAATATCATAATGACACTAAACCAAATAAAGTATTATTAAAAGATGCACAGGCCAAGACCATTTTGTTCTGCGTATGTTGACACTTCGTTCGGCACAATATGACTTTTCGCCAGCCCATTCGGGGCTGGTACCTGTTTCAGGTTTGGGGTCAGTTTACTCAAGAGATTATATTTTAGTGGTATTGGAATGATTTTTTTTTTTTTTTTACTTTTTGTGGTTGACTTTTTTTTTAAATATTTTAATTCGATTTGTTAGGAAAAGTAAGTATGTTTTGCCGTTTCAACGAACGAAAACGAGTGAGTATTACCAAAGTTATGTTTGAACTAATTAATTATGACTTTAAAAGTTTAAAGGCCTAAATGTAACAATAATAGTTAATATATATAGCATCATATGGTCAGCAGAAGAAAATCTGACATCACCTATGATGTCATATCAGTGTCCTTGACCGGGGTCCTTACTCCTTGACCACTGAACAGCGTGATATCATGTTGATAACAGATCTATAGAATCAAAATCTTCATCATATCCCCGGATCATATCACAGATTCTCAACAATCTGTGATCATATGGACCATATTGATGTGAAAGTAGTTATCTATCATATCCTGTGTCGTTTTATGGATAAAAATGACTCAAAATGTTATTGATGAAATGGTTGCTATCATAAACATCAGTTTTGTCTTTTCAACGGGAAAAATCCGATGCAAAATAAAGTTTTTAGGGCCTAGCTATAATATGGGCATAATTTATGCATATAGTATTGAACAATGTACCCCATTTGACATGCACTTATAGATAAATAAATTGTCTTACTTTATTAATTTAATAACTTCTTTATTATAAATAAAATGACACATAACTATTTGATTCATAAAATTACATTCAACAAAATGATTGAAGAGAAAACACACAAGGCACTAGGCAGACTGTTATAGAATGGAGTATGTAAGATGCCATGTCCATAGCTTCGCAGGAGTTTCCGACTAGCAATCAACATGATCAGCACATTCAGAAAAACACAGTTTAAGAGTGAAGATTGTAGTGAGTAACCAGTCCTTTATAAATGTGCTGGCCACTATCTATTATAATATAGTAGGCTTAAACTATACATTGCGAATTAATTAAGTTATTTTAAAATAAAATGTACATGTAAGTTAACTCAAACCGGCAGTGTATATATCGAAAGCAGTGAAATCGGACATTCCTAAGCGAAGATATTGAGTTCGTAAGTTCTGGTATTACAAAATTGGAAATTGAGATATCGTGGGTAAAAAGCTGAAAAGACAAAAAAACAACGACAACAACAACAACAACAACAACAAAACAAACAGACCAGAACAATTTGGAGTACATGTAATGAATTAAAAGAGTTGACATGAGATTAGGAATTAATGTTTTCTGCTGTTTCAGTGTGCATGTTCTCATCGTTGATGGTTTGGTGGACTGTCATGTAGATGTAAGCGTGATCCTAAAATGCCTTTCACATTGACCAAAACTAATTACAAGACCTCTTCTACATTGAGGCTGGCTTTCCCTTTTAAAGGAATTTTATTACCTTCAAGTTGAATGAAATGAATAGCATTTCCAAGGTGACACATTTGGAATATTTCTGCAATCAGGACGATTCCCACCAGCTTTTGTTCAGGTTCATTACAGTTTGACAGATAAACACTCCCTCGCTGCTCGAGAAGAAAGTCTGTGTAAATCTTTGTCACTTTTGAAATGCTCTCTTTTTTTAAAATTGGTATAACTTGGGAAATGAAGTCACATCGTGCCGATTGAGGTATCAAAATATCCAGAACAATATTCTCCATCTATTGACTACTTTATTTGGTAATTTAGGTTTTGTGTCTTTAAGATATTCTTGGTTTTAAATGAATGGACTTTTTGTGCGCGGTATAGGCCTATATATGATATGAACGACACGGTAGTCCCGACGTTTTGATCTTTTCTTGGTTTAGTTTATAGATGTAAATTACTTCTAAACTTTCATAAACCAAAGGTTGGCATTAACAATAATAATCTATGACAAATGAACAGAACCCATCTCGTGCACATGTACATAAATCGAGGGACTGGTACCACCGGGGTTTTCGCGTTCTTTAGCCTTCTCGGGCCCAATTTCCCCTCAAACGTTGGCCGGCCGCGTTCAGCTGAACTTTCACCAGTTATATGCAAATAATACATGTCACAATCATGTTCTTAAAGTACTCAAAGTAAGTCGAAACGTAAATATAAGTTTCTAATTGCAAACAGGGTTATTGATGTGGACTTTTGCTCCGTCAATATTGACTGAGTCAGATGCGAGGTACCAAATGGAATTTACCCGGAGTGACTATTATTACCCATTTTCAGTTATCACCTAATGTTGCAACTGATTATCAATCAGATTTTGGGAGTGAGATTATGTCCGGATGTCCGAGCGACTCCCCAGAAGACAATATATTTTTATAAAGTAGGCATAATGCATTTAAACAGGAACTATTGAACACGTTGACAATTATGGAAACGTTTCGATGTTATTGGAACCTGATGATATAATTTGTAAGTGGTGTATTACTAAACAAAACAAACAAAAAATACCTCCGGCACAAGACCAAATTACTGATGATCAAACGCCAGCATTTTGTGCAAGATCAAAAGCGCAGTGACGTTTTTGATAAATACAGGGTGTCCCAAAAACAGAACCCTCGTTGATCCCTCTTTTTCTCCTATTTCTGAAAAGTTGATCAAATATATTTTGGTATGTAAACAAACTTTAAAATTATTAGCTTTAATAAACACAATTATTTCAATTGGCTCACAATTTTTGAAGATATGCCCTCTTTAAGAAATGAATCCGTTTTTACGCTGTCCACGCGTGGTTTGGCTACATCAACGAGTACCATGAAACACACGGTTACTTGACATAGGCTACATGACATAGAAAGATAATAGCATTAGGCTTTGAAACGCGTTCACCAAGATAAGAGCGAGGATCACCAGCTGGCCTCCAACATCTTTGAAACCGTAGATTATTGTTGCATTCGCAAGTATCCAGTGCAATCGATGCAATGAGGACCAGGGCTGAAACCTGTATTCGTCAAGGAGGTAACCAGGTAGAGGGCAGAGCAGCACAGTAAACTCACTTTAGAAGAGCCAAAGAAAAACAAAACCGCCCTTTTCAGGGTTACCTTTTATCTCAAAAAGATGAATGACTTATGTTGTAAAAAACAGAAGTAAGAAACAACAAGTAAGAAATATAATAAAACAAAAAGGCATACTAAGAGAAAATAGGTAATTGCAAGTATAGCAAGAGAAGTCCCATCCCAAATCCATTTTGCTGACAAGTTAATGACACATAACACAATCCATAGCCCCATAGGCCCACCGGTAAAGCCTATTCCCTAAATAAAGTTTGTTATATATTTGATAAATGTATCATTGAGGAATGCTTGATATTCATGCATGGTACGTGTACTCCTTTTCAATCTTTGAAGTAGCCAAACCTCCTCCGTGGACAGAGTGAAAAACGGGTACATTTTTTTAAAAAGAGCATATTTTCGAAAGTTGTGAGCCGATTGAAATATTTCTTTCGGTTTATTAAAGCTAACGAATTAAGGTTTCTTAAGATATCAAAATATATTTGATTGGTGTTTTTTTTTGGGGGGGGGCACCCTGTATTTGGGATGGCGGAGATTGTTTTGTTGTTGTTTTTAAATGAGAGCTTTCAAAAGCGCTCGATAGTAAGCACATAATGCTAACTATCGAGTTTTCACGGTATACATGTACGGAATACCTAAACGCACTCTGTGGCTAAGGAATAGGTCTAAAGTTAACAATGGTTAAGAAATAATGAATATACATTATATTTTGTGTTCGTTTTGTTTTTCAGAATGTCAAGACGGTGAGACGCAGAGTTATGACTGTCCATCTGGCTATAGTTTAATTGGATCACCAGTTCTGGTATGTGTAAATGGCAACTTTGGAGATCCCCCCGAATGCATAAGTAAGTCATTATGTTGTCACAGATTGGCCAATCATTTTGTACATAGGCTTATTTGAACGTTCAAAATAATGTAATTTTGTCTCGGATAATTATTGTTGTGTATTTGTAACCAGACTGTTCACTATAAGCAGTTTTCAAGTTCTTATAAATGTTCTTATATCTTGTGTATTTTTCCCACCATGAATTGACACTTAATTTAGGTGTAATTTATCTTGGGTCCAATCTCTACCATGGAAAATTTGCTATATCTTTATAAATGTAATGATTGATTGTTCTAGATTTGGGTTTTAGCGTTTCATATTTGAAAGAACCAATGTTTAATTGCAATATTTCGAAACCACAAACCAAAACTGGGTACTATGATGTACAAGACTGGCTTCGAGTATGTATTTTACCAAGCTGGCAATACTAATTTGCTTCATTTTGCATATGCATGGCATTGTTTGTGATGACCTTTAAAATATGGCTATTTTCAGAAAAAGGATGAGGTTATTCAAGAGTTTAGGTAGATATGAAATGTGCTGGATAAGTTTTTGTTTATGGATGAAATTAGCTGTAATCAACGATATCTGGCGAATGGCTCATTTTCAGTCATAAAATTGTTAGATTGTGGCGAAACTCGGTGGCTGTGATTTCCATTGATCCCTTTGTTACAAGTATGAATTAAATGTAGACCTATTTAGCACACATTTTTCTATTTAGCTTTCAACATGAAAATTCTTGATAATTTCCTAGTATGTCATTGGTGGTAACGATACCGGTTAGTTGTGCATGTGCCACACACAAAAATTACCAACGTTCCAAGGATTTGTCAATGTAAAATATTATGAAACATGAATTTCATCCATGGCGTTGTCTTTTTAATGACATTTCTTGTATCTTTTGTACAGGGCTCAAAATAAGGAGGGCCCAAGGGCCCCCGGCCCCCGAAAATCAGTGAGGGCCCGCAAAAGACACATCCAGCGGGCCCAAGTTACCCGAAAAATTTGTAGCAATTTTTCTCACTTTTTTGTGGGGTTCATAGGTTAAAACCAATGGCCCAAATTTGGTCCCACAAAAATTTGTGATATGATATGATATTCGATATATTTTTGCAGTGCTGTTTGATCATTTTTGATCCCCACCACATACACCCCACACACGCCCAACACTACCTACGTCACTACTGTCACTGATCAATTATACAATCCGTTGCAGTGCTGAATTTGAAATATACCGCCCTCAAACATTTAAGATCAAGGGCCCAAATGGCCCTGAGGAATTCTGGCTTATTTCGTGGCCTGCTTTTGTAATCTATTCTGCCTACTTGTTTTACAATGTATTATTTTCTTTCTTTCTTTGTTTTTCTATTTTCTCAGAGGATTGCAGTGATCCTGGGACACCTGCCAATGGCTTCCAATCCAATTTTCCCACTTATTTGGCATATACAACGGTATCGTTTGGTTGTGATACTGGCTTCAGTCTTGTTGGTGCTGAAATCACCACCTGTATTAACGGCAGCTTCACGCTGGAAGTTCCACAGTGTATAGGTAACATTCCAAAATATAAAACATTCTAATTGGAATAATGTGATATTGCGTTCGACAAAAACGTCAACCTGTTTAAACTTTAATAATTGCTTTAGTACCAACACATTTGAATATTCATTAGACCTTGAAGCATCGAACATTTCAGACCAATTTGCACACTAACAATCTACTGGAACATATCTGCCTGTGCATGTTGTGTTTCCATTGCAATTTAATCAAATGTTTTGTGTAATGTGTGATGTTTGGTTCTTCAGTCTTCTTTCCCTGCTTATATGAACATGCTGAGGCCGCGGGATATGAGGGCATGGTGTATATCAAAGTAGAATGCTTCTAACATATGATTTAAAGATGCTAAACGTGTCGATTGCTGTGGACCTTTCTGATAATCAATATTCCCTGACTTCTGCGTCACAGACTTTGTTTTTGGTCACTTGTTTTTACCTCTTCAATAATTTGCTTAACTGAAAATCTAATTACACCGTTGACCATAATTTCACATTACAGCCGATTGCAGCAATCCCGGTACACCAGTAAATGGAGCCCAGCTTGGTTCACCAACCTATAATATGGGAACCACCGTAACCTTCCAATGTGACCCTACATATACTTTGGTTGGTGCTTCAGTTTTAACGTGCAATTCAGGAACATGGAGTCATGATATTCCTACGTGTCCAGGTATGTATTATCTTGGGATAATGTCAAATGGTTCCGATCATGACATATGTCATATGAGACAGGTGCCCTGTTCAATTCCTGGCGAATCAAAACATTATTGGTTGCAGGTTTATTTCAATTACATATACATCCACGAGCCTCCTCTGACATGGCCTGTACATGTTAAAGTAATTTCTGCATTCTGTCTTTTACACCTGCCTGATACCAACGGAAGTTACTATTTGTTGGTGAATTTGTTGTATTGAACCATGATCTTTCCGAAATAACATTCAGAGAACATCTAAATGAATTATGAAATGTCCCATTTATATCTTTACTTTAAAGTCGAAGCTACAAGGTAGGCTGAATTACATTTAAAATTGCTAGCCAAAAATGTGATATTTTTGACCATTTTCTGGTACCACATAATTTCTCTCTCTCTCTCTGTGTCAGGTGGCACTGTGTAGCGCTGCTGTGGTCTTCACAAGAGTACGCCATCTCACTCGATCTGATGTCAAGTGCGTTGCACCTTGCATTCCTTGGTTAGAAACCGGCTTCACGTCGTTAGTCCAAGATGTTGGTGGACGTCCTCTTCCTCGTTTGCCTTCCATAGCCCCTTGCAAAATCTGTTTTTCTACACCTCCATGTTTCCTGACAATATGGCCAAAGTACTTCAGCTTTCTCTCCATTATGCCGCTTCTGATGGTTAGACTTGTACCAATCTTGTCGAGGATCCAGGAATTTGTTCTCCTGTCTTTCCATGTCACTCGTAGAAGCCTCCTGTAACACCACATCTCAAAAGCATCTACTCTTTTCCTATCATTCTTGGTCATAGCCCAAGACTCGCATCCATAAGTGGCAATGGAAAACACAGTTGCACGAAGTATGCGTACCTTGAGGTCAATGGATAGGCCTCTGCTTTTCCATATGCTTGACATGCCCTGCACAGTTGTCCTTGCAATAGCCAGTCTTCTCTTAATTTCAGTTGTGCTGTCACCACTGTTGTTAATCATTGAACCCAGATATTCAAATTGCTTCACCCCCTCAATCTGCAGTCCATCTATCACAAACTCATCACTTTTCCGCTCTCTGTCTACAACCATTATTTTTGTCTTCTTTGTGTTCAGGAGAAGGTGTTTTTCTTCGCTGGCCTCTTTGATGCGCTTCAAAAGATCAATCAGCTCTACTCTGCTGCTACAAATAAGAGTGGTATCATCGGCCACATTCATGGAAACGAAAAATTACAACAAACCTCGATAAAACTGACGATTTACAAGGCATTTCAATTCTCGAAAGAAAACGGTTTTTGTATTAAAATCAAAAGAGAAGAATGCGTTTTATCTGTAATTTTGTAATCCAGGTTCGGGACTTTTTTCTCTAATTTCGTACCACGACAAAAGTACAGTACATACATCTGACACATCCTTTTGGCCTGATACTAAACGGACTGTGACATTCCGTAAGCTACGCGAAATCCAACTTGAAGATTTCAAACAGGACATTTTTATATTGTTACTTCGCCTGTGGTTACCGATCCCAAGGACGAAATTGATTCGCTTTGTACACAATTTGACACTGTTATGTCTGGACTCCTAGAACGCCATGCTCCGGAGCAAACTAAGTGCATCACTTTAAGACATCATGCGCCATGGTACTCCGACGAGCTCCGTGCTGCTAAGCGTGAAAAGCGTCGGTGTGAGCGTCAATATGTCAAATCTGGCCTGACAGTTTATAAGCAGATTTTTCGTGATGCATGTAATAACTACAAAGATCTTTTGGAAACGGCTAAGACTAACTATCATAAGTCTAAGCTCTCCAACCTTGACAGTCGCCAGCTCTTCCGCGAAGTAGACAAACTTTGCTCGTCCAACACTTCTAAGATACTTCCTTCTCATGACAATGAAGAGCAACTCGCTAACGACTTCGCCGACCTCTTTCGCGATAAAATTGAGCGTGTAAAGGACAAGCTAGATAACATCTCGCGTACGGACTCCACTCCCGAAACACCTCTGCATCAATCGACCTTTTGCGAATTCGCAAAGGTATCTGAGGAACAGGTACGCACTATCGTGATGAAAGCTCCATCGTCGTCTTGTCAATCAGACTGTATTCCGACCTTGCTGGCGTGTCTTCCTGAGCTCCTGCCCTGTATTACTAAGATCGTCAATCTGTCGCTGCAATCGGGAACGTTTCCATCCTCTCCTATAAAATTGCGCGTGTGACACCATTGATAAAGAAAGTTGGCAAGCAAAGATCCGGAAGATCTCAGCAATTATAGGCCAATATCCAACCTGAAATTTCTCTCTAAGGTGGTTGAGCGTGCAATACATACACAGTTGCAAGACAAGGCTTTATGCAGGAAAACGGTCTATATGGGAAGTTACAATCCGCGTATAGGACGTGCCATCCCAGCAAACACAAAAACGTTTTAAATAAGTTATATTTTGGCTTTTGGTTTAGGTAAAAACGTTTTAATAACATTAAAATGTCGGGTTATATAAAGGTCATTATAACGTTTTAAAACGTTTTGTATGAAAATACACTACAACAATATTTTTAAATGTTTTCAAAAAATGTTATTGTAAACGATTTTTGCAAACATTTTTGCCAAATATTGTGTCAATACTTAAATAACATTATGTTAAAATATTTGAACCCAGCAAACACAGAAATGTTCTTAAAATGTTTTTTCAAAACCTTTTAATAACATTTAAATGTCGGGTTATATAAAGGTCATGAAAACGTTTTTAAAACGTTATTGAAAATATTTTGGGCAAACATTTGCCCAAAATATTTTTTCAACCCCAAAATAACATTTTGTTTTGAATGTTTTGTATCAAGTTTTCAAGAATGTTTTTGGAATGTTATTCAAACGTGTTTATACCCTTTATATAACCCGACATTTAAACGTTTTCTGTAAAACATTTTTGTTTGCTGAGCAGTAGATTATCAAAAAATGTTTTTTAAGGTTATGAAAACGTTTTATACTCTTAGTATACCCTTTATATAACCCGACATTTAAACGTTTTCTGACAACCTTTTATAACCTTTTGCGAATGATGTCGAAAACGTTTTGTGTTTGCTGGGATTCTACAGAAACTGCATTACTCCGTGTGCGCAACGACATTCTTCGTGCACTGGACTATCATAGAAACGTTGTGCTTGTTCTGCTTGATCTCATCCTTCTGAGGCGGCTGAGGGATCGCTACGACATCCGCGATAGTGTGCTACAGTGGTTTGAAAGCTACCTTTCTGATCGCAAGCAATTTGTTGCTGTAGAAGATAGTTTTTCTGCCAATCATGTTCTTCACTGTGGTGTTCCTCAGGGGTCAGTGAGCGGCCCTTTTGACTTCACCATATATTCTGCTCCGTTAGAGGATGTTATCACCCGTGATGATGATGTTGACGCGATGTTCTATGCTGATGACAGTCAAATGTATCTTGACTTTATCCTGGAAGAAATACCTGGTCAGTTGAGTAGGCTAGAAAATTGCGCTCGCAATGTAAAATCCCGGACAACGTGCAATAATCTTCTGTTGAATGACACCAAAACAGAAATTGTTCATATGTCGTCGCGCTTTTTGAAAGATACGCCATCGATGTCATCTTTTACCATAGGCCAGTCTGAAGTTAGCATCGTCAAGGAAGCCAGAAATCATGGTGTCGCAATGGACAATCACGTGACTCTTACAACTCACGTTAAAAATGTTTGCCGCTCTGCTTGCCATGCCATCCACAAGATTGGCCTGATTCGGAAGTATATCGACAGATCAACAGCCGAACGCCTTGTTCACGCCTTTGTGACCTCGCGTCTGGATGCCAACAACAGCCTTCTCTACGGACTTCCTGCTTCAACTCTCGCAAAACGTCAACGTGTTCAAAACTGTGCTATCCGCCTTGTTACCTGTGCCCAGAAAGACTGCAACATCACCTCTCTTCGTCGTTAGCTTCACTGGCTTCCAATCAAGGATCGTATCGTCTTCAAACTTCTTCACCTCACATATAAGTCGCTCCATGGTGTGACACCATCTTACATATCTGAGCTCATCAAAGTTCATGTTCCCCAACGCACTCTTCGGTAAAACTCAAAATTTCTTCTTAATGTGCCGCGAGGTTTCGACATCCTACTACGGTGAAAGGGCATTCTCCGTCGCCGCGCCAACTTTGTGGAACAAGCTGCCTGCACGCAATCAAAAAGCGGGTAGACTCGCCATCTTCAAGAGACTTTTAAAGACTTATTTGTTTGACAATCCGTTGCAAATATTTTTGCTGCTATTGTGTATAATTTTCTAGTTTTTAATTGGTAGTTTTTAAGATGTACTTTTTAGGTTGTAGTTGTAAGATTTATCTTTTGTAAAGCGCCCAGAGGCCTTTTTGGTGTTGGGCGCTATATAACTTAGTGCGTTGTTGTTGTTGTTATATGGAAATGTAATAAAAGGCTCACAAAACGCTCGTCCGATTCATAGTGATCTACAATCAATCGGCAAGCTGCAAGTTATTGATTTGTAATAAATCACGTATTGCACTTCCTAACGGTAACAAGAGGGTTAAGCCCATGTTGAAATCTCATCCCATCCCATCATAAACGAATTATGAGTATGGATTGAAACCCTCTAGATGGCGATGTTTAGTCAGACAAAGATTGTTGGTACAGGTCCAATGCCAACATAACGGTTGTGTTAATTAAGCCTCGTTCTTTCCATTTTCAATTTGACACAGGTAATTGTGGTGATCCTGGTACTCCATCATTTGGTTCTCAATCTGGTACTTACAACAACGGTGATGTGCTTACCTATACATGCGATGATGGCTATACCTTGGTAGGAGCTAGTCTTCTTACTTGTAATAATGGCACGTATGCTAACGATGTTCCGACATGTGCGGGTAAGTGTACTTCAAAAGTGTTCACTTTCTACAAATAATATTTTTGAAATATTTAGGCTACTCATTTCATGTGCAGGTCGTTATGTTTAGAAGCCTTAAACCTTTAGAAGATGGCAAAATCTTAGAAGGGGGCGAGATGGCCGAGCGGTTAAGGCATTGCGCTGCCGGCCGCTTAATCTTTTTCTGCAACCATAACGGGACGCAAAATTTTTATAACCCATAGGAACACATAGGAAAGGTTTAGGTTAGGGTTAGGGTTAGGGTAAGTGTTAGGGTATAGGGTTAGGATTTGGTAAAATTTTGCGTCCCGTTATGGTTGCAGAAAAAAAATACGCCTGCCGGCCGGTAGAATACGAACGGAGAGGATTCGAGCCTTGGGTTGCCTTAGGTGAAAATTCTCTTCCTCTCCCAAAATGTTCCTTTAAGGTCGGAAATTTTACAATTGTGTTCAGTTACTTTACAGAATAAAATTGTAGAATTTCTTCTCACCCCCATACATTGCTTAGCACGTGCAGATATAGGTAGTGTGTGTGGTTAGGAAGTCACGTTAAGCCGTTGGTCCCGTGTACAAGAGTCAAACCCTGTGCAAGTGTGCATTCAAAAAGAGATCCTCGGTTCTCATATCTGCAATCAATCCTAGATTCCAGAATCTAGTGTTGGCGAAATGTAGCAAATTTATAAGCTACCCTGCCGACCGAAACTAAGAAGAAGTCCCGGTATTGTGTTATAAACACGTTTGGGTTTTTTCCAAAACGTTTTGATAACATTTTAATGTCGAATATATAAAGGTCATAAAAACGTTTTCAAAACGATTAATATGTAATACACTACAACAACATTTTAAAAATGTTGTCAAAATGTTATTATAAAATATTTTTGGCAAATAAATTATATTTATAATGTTTTGTATAAAGCAGTTTCAAAAATGGTTTGGAACGTTATTACAACGTTTTATGCCCATTATATGACCCGACAATAAAACATTTTCTGTCAAACGATTTGTGTTTGTTGGATTTCTATTGATATACTTTCACTCTGTTTAATTAATCTTCTCGCATATTCTGCAGCTGATTGTTCTGATCCCGGGACCCCTGAGTTTGGCACGCAATCTGGTACATACGACTACGGTGATACAGTAACATTCACATGTCAGATCGGTTATACTTTAGTTGGTATTTCGAAATAACATGTCAGGGTGGATCTTGGGATGGTTCTACACCTACATGCTACGGTAAGTATTCAATGCTTTTATATTATTTACAAAGATATACCACCCCAAAGTCAATAAGGCAAAAATGGAGCAAAAAAGAAGGCGAGCGTGTGGGGGTGTGCGGGGATGAGCAGGAAATTGAGCAAGAAAACATGACCAAAGTCAGAACAGCAGGGACACATACAACAAGCGCGGGCACACATCACACAAGCCTGGACATAAAAGAGAATTCACATAAACAGAAACAAGACAAAACATATAATACCCTTATGCAAGAGGCCATCATTTGAAAGAGACGAAAAAAAAAACATTAAAAACACACATATATAACATACCAGTCTAAACGCAGGACAACCGATTCTTTTGTTCTGCTTAGTCGCGCTAAAAGTCGATCGATACATGTTAAAATCAGCACAATTCCGAGATGCACCTTTTTGCTATGAAATTTATTTTCTCGGTCAAATATAAAGCAAAATTTTTCAGTAATGTCAAATAAAAACATAGTGCTTGGATGAACATTTTTTTAAATCCTGGTGTTAAAATTAAGCATCAAATTGTGTCTTTTAGTGTGATATTTTGATTTTTATAGGCCTTTAGTTCGCCCGTGAGCTTTTTACAGAATTCATTTTTAGCGTCTCAAACTAATATAGTTTGCTAAAGAAAGATATTTCCCACCTCTGTAAAGCACATCGTGTGGGTCTATATATTATAGTTTTGTCAGAATTTCCGTTTTTATTTTACCCTTTTCCTTCATCCTCCGAAAATGTCAAAATCAGTACTTTATCTCGAGAGCAACCAGCTGAATTAATCGATATTTCAATTGTTGTCAACCAGGTCCCTTTTCCATTGAAAACCAGGATTGCCTGACCAGCGATTTGGTAGCCCAAATCCCCAATTCTGGTAAATGAGGTGAATTTTGGAAATTTGCTCCCGTGATAGCCTGCAATTTCAATTTATAGGGGCTATGGCTTCCATGATTATGAAAACCATTTTGTCTGTTTGTTTGTTTGTTTGTTTGTTTATTTATTTACCTAGGATGAGGTCCATGGGAAAATCCACTATCCAAACCTAGAAAAATTCGCGTGTTATTAGAGGGGATTTTAATTTTCTGTCCCTCCTATCTCCAGGTGCATTTTGAATGACCCCCCCCCCCAATCGGGCATCGCGGGTTGGCATTTTCATTACACCCTTCAGACTTGCGTTCGGGTTTGTGTAGGCCTATTTGTCATAATTTAGCGCTATAGGACCTACTTTATAAATGTATAGCTATAGCCGTGCTATATAAATATTATAAGGTACCGGTATGTAATATTATGTAGGCCTATGGGGGTGGGGTGGGTACTCAACACATTTTAACCATGACTTACAATGCAAGGCTCATTGTTGCCATAAATGATTTTTTTCCTTTAGGTCATTATAATAGGTTGTTATAAACTTCCATGTTTAACCTTGTATTGTTTTGGCTGCTTCATTATGACTTTCGGTGGGTTTAAGCAATTTCAAACAAACACAAACTAAAGGCACTATACCCAGTCACCTTCATGACAATTGAAACACCAGGTAATTTCTTTGCTATATTGAAGTTCTGGCAACACTCTATCCAGGCCGGGCACCCAGAGATATCGATCCACAATGCTAGTATTAGCCGAAGATTTCACGCGTGGATTTGAAAATATTTCAGCTGGTAGTCAAAAATGATGGAATCAAAACGGAAATTCTGACAAAACTATAATATATAGACCCACACGATGTGCTTTACAGAGGTGGGAAATATCTTTCTTTAGCAAACTATATTAGTTTGAGACGCTAAAAAATGAATTCTGTAAAAAGCTCACGGGCGAACTAAAGGCCTATAAAAATCAAAAATATCACACTAAAAGACACAATTTGATGCTTAATTTTAACACCAGGATTTTTAAAAAAATGTTCATCCAAGCACTATGTTTTTATTTGACATTACTGAAGAAAAAAAAATTTTTGCTTTATATTTGACCGAGAAAATAAATTTCATAGTAAAAAGGTGCATCTCGGAATTGTGCTGATTTTAACATGTATCGATCGACTTTTAGCGCGACTAAGCAGAACAAAAGAATCGGTTGTCCTGCGTTTAGACTGATACTGCACACAATTAAAACTTCATGTCCCTTTCTTTTTCCACCGCACAATTGATTTTCAACATAATTGATAAAATAATAGATATTGGACATCCTGTCTTTGTATTGGCAACCATATTTAGAGAATAAACGAATTATGGAATTTTTGTTTTTACTGTCCTCTACCGTGTGATAGACGACAGGCAGGTCCAAGATTTTGACACATTGACGAAATATGTACAGTTTTATATACGTTAGACCAACAGTTTGGCAGATGAGGCTCAAAGTTTCCATAATTCCAGGGTTAAGACTACCATTAAGGGAAGGGGTATGAACGTTTGGGCAGTATTTATTGCAGGACATTAGAGCACATCAGACATATCGAATTGCATTCTGAATACGAGGAATGTCCTTCTGATATCAAATAATTTTGATTTTTGAAATTCGCAATGTAATACACATTTTATGGCAAATCATTAAAAATTGATATTTTGATATTTAACAGTACTTGAAGTAAACTTTATAAATCTTGTAAATCTTAATTTCTAGAAACAATTTTATGTTCTGGAGAACAATGGTTTTAAGCATTGGTCTAATTGTAAGGAATCCATCATGTAGGTGGGATGAAAAGCCGACGATCAATTGAAAATTTTGACTTTCGTATTGAAGATATGGATTTTTTCCCAAAACACCCAAAAAAATGGGTCTTTTGGGAAAAAATCCATATCTTCAATATAAAAGGTCAAAATTTTCAATTGACCGTCGGCTTTTCCTCCCTGCTACATACACTTTAAGAATATATCATTAGATTTATAACATTTATTTCGAGGACTGTTATATATCAAAAATATCAATAATATAATAATAATTTGTCATACAATTTGTATTATATCGTGAATTTTACAAAATTAAAATTATTTGATATCAGAAAGACATGCTTCGTATTCAGAATGCAATTCGATACGTCTGAGGTGCTCTCATGTCCCACAAAAAATACTGTCGAAACGCCATAAACGCTCATTCTAGATCCCTTAAGGCAATAAGTCCATTTGAGATCCTTGTAAATCTTAATTTCTAGAAACAATTTTATGTTCTGGAGAACAATGGTTTTAAGCATTGGTCTAATTGTAAGGAATCCATTATAGCTATAATATACGATTTTGGTCAAAGTTTCCCAAGTACAATTTATAAAATTGAAGTCAAGTACAAGTAGCTAAATCAATCAAGTTTTGTTTACCCTTTCAGCAAATTGTGTGGATCCAGGGACGTTTGCAAACGGGCAGCTTTTGGGGTCTACTGATCATGGTGAAACACTCACATTTACCTGCAATGACAGTTACACATTGGTAGGCGCTTCGGAGCTCACGTGTAATAATGGGGCATTCGATAATCCTCTACCTGTTTGCTATGGTAAGTTTAACACTAATAAAGTTTATCTTATATTTTCATTATCATCTTTGTAATTTTATGCGTTATACCTTGTAAATTGCTTTTTGTACAGCACTAAGAGGTTACTTAACGTTTGCCGCTTTAACATGTTCTACAATTAGGCTTATTACTATACGAAGCTTGCTTACTTACTTATTTCGGGTGGTTTTTCCGAACCACAACAGCTTTCCATATCCTCCTGTCCTGCATCGCCGTTCCCAGGTCAGATGCTTCGAGTCCAGTGTCTTGCTTGAGTACATCTACATATGTAAGGGGTGGTCTACCAGGGTTTCTTGTTCCATGTTTGGGTGCCCAGTTTATCAGGTTGGCGACAAGGTTCACACTTGCTCCTGAAGCAGTACCCAGTGAAGCATGTTCTCCTTCCTCTGATCTTCTATGAGAGTCTTGGAAGGTCTCCATACAGCTCTTTCTTGCTTATGTGTTGCTTCCAATGGATGTTGTACACCCGGGGTTGTACACTGCCGTCCATCACATGTACATCTCTTTCGATAGTTTAGGAGTTAAGGTCCAGGCTTCACATCCTTATGTTAACACAGACTCCACTGTTGCACTGAAGACCCGCAGTTTGAATTTCTTTGGTAGAGCAGACTTCCAGATCTTGCTTAGGCTGTTGCATGCTCTCCAAGCTGCTGCCTTGCGTGTTTTGACATCATGTTCTGTGCTGGCCATCCATGCTCCGAGAAGCTAATAGTGCTTAAATCAGTCAAAAAAAAAAAATTCAGTGAATCAGTTATACTGCAAACACGGTCCTGAGACAAAGGTAGGTAACGCGAGTAACCAACCAACACTGTGTCTTCTCTCTAACATGAAAGGTGACAGTGTTTCTCAAGTGACACATTATCTAATATGATATCATATCAAGGTCAATACTTAGTCTTGTCCTTGGCTGCTGGCATGACATTAGAATTCGTATGACTCGCTTCATGTATGAGACAGGTAAATGTGTTGGTTACTCATGTGGTACTATACCTTTGTCCCAATGACCTCAATTATAGTTGTCATTGATTTTATCGTAATACCATTGCGGTTAGATGTGTAAAAACATTATCTTTGAAGCAACAAATATGAAAATATGTAAAATTATTTTTGGCCAATTGGTATCTTCCATGATAATATATTTACGTCATTATATGACCACTCTCATTTCAGCCAACTGCGTTGACCCGGGTGCTCCTGATTTTGGGTTTGTCATAGGCAGTTCCTTCAGACATGGTGATGTGGTTCAATTCGTATGTAACTCAGGCTATCTACTAGTAGGTGCAAGTCAGATTACATGCAATGATGGGGCCTATACAAATTCGGTGCCTATTTGTCTTGGTAAGTTATAGTTGTGTATTCAACCTAATATTGGAACTGTGGGAAATAATTTGTATGGAAGACATAGGAATGCAATAAAAGGTTCTGGCAGTAGTCGTCATTCTATACTTTTGCACACAAACATTATGTAGACAGAGGTGTCGATGGTATGAAAATATCAACTCTTTTGAGAAAAGTGGGTAAGGCTATATATACAGGGTGAGTCAAAAAAAGTGCAATAGAGCAAATAATCGATATTTATGCAAGAACCAAGTCAAACGTTCCCATTAATGAAACATTTTATAAATGCCACACTCAAAAGTAACCTTCTGTGAAAATATGAAGTGAATCTCGACTACCGTTTAATTTTTATAAGTCATTTTGCTGCGATACCCAATTTCGTTATTTTTCCACGAGATACCATGTATTTTGAATGAGAGCACAGAGTGCACGGTAAAAGCATTAGCTCTGAAACTTAAAAAAGGTTGATTTTGCGTTATTTCAATATCTTTTTTTCTGTTCAAACAAACTTTCTAACATTAATTTAAGTCCTTCATACCTCACTCGACTCCAACTCCAGTTTTTAATCCCAATATGTCCAACTTACTGGATATTTTGGAATTCACTCCACTTCAATTTGCGCGCATTTTATTTTGACATTAAAAAAAACCCGCCTACAAATTTGTATGTTTTTGATTGAGAATAACCATCTTTAAAGTAAAGGTAAAATTAAAATAACAACAAATAATGTTTCTTTTCCTTAAAAAAGACCAAGAGCAATAACACTTTGGGTGCTCCATTTAATTTCAATGCCAATGAGGTTAAGAAAATGGCAGTTGTTCCAAATCTACCTTACACAGAGTGCGCTGACATTCAAATTTTAGATGTCTCTTGGACAAACATTAAAATTGGGTATCGCTATAAAATGTGTCATAAAAACAAAACGGTAAATGCTAATTCATTCATTTCCTCACACAAGGTTGCTGATGAATATATCATATATAAAATGTTTTCAAACCTAAAAGGTTCAACTCGGTTCTTTAATAAAAATGGATTCTTTTCTCTATTGCACTTTTTTTGACTCACCCTGTATAATAGATCACGAAATGCTAATGCCGTGAGTATTTGATTTCTTTCAGTATAATCGATCATGTAAGGATTTAGGTTGATATAACAACAAATCGCCTGGTGACCTAGGAATTTTTGTACTTAAACATTCTTGATATGCAGTCCTACTAGAACACAATGCGTCATCGAAGGGTGTGGGTGCCGGGATGTAAAGGCATATGTTTTCATGTTTGACAGCTTCATTAAAAATAAAAAAGTGTTTCCGATTGTTTCAAACTGTTTGCGAATAATCAATAGGGGCCCTACTCCTTCCACTTAGTATACAGTTTCATAATCATATTTACCTTGTATCTTAATCATTTATCCAGATGTGGGTCTGCCAACACCTGCAGAAGAGACTACAGCTTTAGCAACAAGTCCTGATATCAAGGTCGCAGAAGAGACTACAGTAGTACCAACTACAGTTGAGGAAATCAAGGCTCGCACAACAGAGAAGGAAAAGACTACAGCAGCAACAACCTTTGAAATCAAAGAAGAAACCACCAATGTTCCATCAACTCCCACTAGGAACCTGAGCCCTACAGCAGAGCATGGGACAACAGAGAATTTAATACCCTCCACTGATTTCACTCCGGAAATCAAAATCCGCACCACAGATAACATATACGATTCTACAACAGACAATCTAATACCTTCCACTGATTTCACTCCGGAAATCAAAATCCGCACTACAGACAACATCTACGACTCCACAACAGAGAATCTGGTACATTCCACTGATTTCACTCCGGACATCAAAATCCGCATTACAGACAACATCTACGACTCCACAACAGAGAATCTGGTACATTCCACTGATTTCACTCCGGAAATCAAAATTCGCACCACAGATAACATCTACGATTCCACAACAGACAATCTAGTACCTTCCACTGATTTCACTCCGGAAATCAAAATTCGCACCACACACAACATCTACGATTCCACAACAAAGAATCTAGTACCTTCCACTCCAGACAGCAAAATCCGCACTACAGATAACCCCTACGAATCCACAACAAAGTCAGACGATGAGTTGGAAACTATTGAGGGAACTACCGTTGATTTTGCAACTACTGACGCTGATGAACCAAAGGTCTGTATACTGTAGAGATTCATCAGGTTTGTTATTGTTCAAATATAACAGATTGTTTTTACAAAACCAACAAATTTAGTCGGGAAGTGATGGTAAAAACTCACCAACTGACGTTTCATCCGTCTAGTTCAGTCGGATTTCTTCAGAGTTGTGAAGCTCTGCTACTGTGCGAACTAGTGTTGCCAGTCCTTGAGTCGCTTTCTAGCAGAGGGTTGTAGAGATTGCTCAGGTTGTAGGTGCCCTCGTCTCGGTTCGTGGTGTTATTCATTCCCCTCCTCCTGATCCATATGGATTCCTTTATCCATCACTTGATACGTACCTCCTCCTTATCAATAACTCTCGACTCCTCCCAGTTAATTAAATGATTCCTTCTTGCTGCATGGTCAGCAACAGGTATTTTGTTCGCTCTTAGAAACTTTGCGATCTGTTCTTGTGTATTTTCTAGAACAAGCTCTGTCCACGTACTTTTTATGTTCAGTCTAATGCCAAATTGTCTACCTGTTATGCCCTGGTTATCTAGTTTATCTATTTAAACGATTTTCAACATGTAAAAACACCTTAGTCTGCTTGAATCCGCCAAGCCAAATAAAACTAAATGGATGATAATAATTGGCGAGTTAATGTGATCTCGTCAGTTTCTTTCTTTATTCTCATTTTTACCAATTTCGTTTATTTACTGTAGTTTACTACGGGAGACGTGAGCTCTACCACTACTCCTGGACGTCCAACTAGGACTCCCAGACCACCTACCAGTAGGCCTACACCAGGCCGACCAACCAAGCCTCCTGGGCCACCAAGTAGAGGTTGTCCTCCACTTCACATTCCTGTGTTTGGAGAAAATTCTCGACTTTACACAAGAAAATACCATGAAGGAGACAAGATTGTGTTCCAATGCCCATTGCATACTGTATTGGTTGGACCTAAATGGATTATTTGTTTAGAAGGAGAATGGAGCGGACCTGTACCACAATGTCTTCGTAAGTTGTAGTTCATGTAGTTAGAAGAAAAGGTGTTTACTTTATACCGCCGGATGGTTCTCTTTTGTAAATCACGGTCAGAACGTGTATAATTAATTGAGGTCATTTTTTTGCATATACTTCACCATTCTACCGCTTCATATATCATGGGTCTATTGCCATTTGGTCTAATACCATTTGGTCTAATACCCGTTTAGTCTATATTCAATTGGTCTATTACCAGAAAGGCTAATTGCCACGTAGTCTAATAATCATGTAGTCTAATGTCCATTTAGTCTAATATTGTTTGGTCTAATAACCGGTATGTCTACTAACCATATAGTCTAATAACCATTTGGTCTAATATTTCTTTAATAACCATTTGGTCTAATACCCATTTGGTCTAATAACCGTTAGGTCTAATACTCGTATGGTCTAATAACCAGTTAGTCTAATACCATTTCGTCTATTTATTAATAAACTAAATGCTTGTAAGACTAAATGGTTTGTAGACAAATGAGTATTAGACCAAATAACTATTAGACCTATTGGTTATAGACCAAATGGGTATTAGACTAAATGGTCGTTAGACTAAATGGTTTTAGACTTATTGGTTATTAGACTAAATGGTTATCGGACCAAATGGTTATTGGGCCAAATGGTTAAAGGACCAAATGATTATTGGACGTAGTGGATATAGACCAAATGGGTTTAGACGAAATGGATGTAGACGATATGGATATTAGACCAAGTGGCATTAGACCAAATGGCAAATCCCCATATCATGTAGGTTACATGCTTTACAAAACTAGTAAACAAGTGTGAAGAAACTTTTTTGTTATTCCGAATGTTACAGTTCTGAAAACAAATTAGTCATATTGCGCTAAGCTGGTGTGCTTCAAATGATACCTTTGCATCAAGGGTCTGTACGACCGTAAAATTAACACAGCAGGGGAGTATTAAACTGCCCGTTTTTTCATTGAAGGAGAACTATTTTCTTTTATAATAACATTTTGTTGTTGTTCTTATTTAGACGTTACATTTGTGTAATTGGATTGCAAATTGTTTCGTCTTAATCATATTAGCAGTCGGACCATAGTACGGTTTGTACATAGTATACATGGTATATTGCTTACGTTTGAGCTATTTTTCAATGCAACATCCCAACAACATATTAATGCTACTCCTTGCTTCCGTTCACAGACTCTTGTGGTGAATACCCACTACCGCCGCATAACGGAGACGTTATTCTTCCTGATCATTCCGAATGGCGTGGACTATGGGGACACCACGAAGAAGGGCCAGACATTGGTGATGGCATGGGTGATAGACCAGACGACAGGCCAGACATTGGCGATGGCATGGGTGATAGACCAGACGACAGGCCAGACATTGGCGATGGCATGGGTGATAGACCAGACGACAGGCCAGACATTGGCGATGGCATGGGTGATAGACCAGACGACAGGCCAGACATTGGCGATGGCATGGGTGATAGACCAGACGACAGGCCAGACATTGGCGATGGCATGGGTGATAGACCAGACGACAGGCCAGACATTGGCGATGGCATGGATGATAGACCAGACGACAGGCCAGACATTGGCGATGGCATGGGTGATAGACCAGACGACAGGCCAGACATTGGCGATGGCATGGGTGATAGACCAGACGACAGGCCAGACATTGGCGATGGCATGGATGATAGACCAGACGACAGGCCAGACATTGGCGATGGCATGGATGATAGACCAGACGACAGGCCAGACATTGGCGATGGCATGGGTGATAGACCAGACGACAGGCCAGACATTGGCGATGGCATGGGTGATAGACCAGACGACAGGCCAGACATTGGCGATGGCATGGATGATAGACCAGACGACAGGCCAGACATTGGCGATGGCATGGGTGATAGACCAGACGACATGCCAGACATTGGTGATGGCATGGGTGATAGACCAGACGACAGGCCAGACATTGGCGATGGCATGGGTGATAGACCAGACGACAGGCCAGACATTGGCGATGGCATGGATGATAGACCAGACGACAGGCCAGACATTGGCGATGGCATGGGTGATAGACCAGACGACAGGCCAGACATTGGCGATGGCATGGGTGATAGACCAGACGACAGGCCAGACATTGGCGATGGCATGGGTGATAGACCAGACGACAGGCCAGACATTGGCGATGGCATGGGTGATAGACCAGACGACAGGCCAGACATTGGCGATGGCATGGGTGATAGACCAGACGACAGGCCAGACATTGGCGATGGCATGGGTGATAGACCAGACGACAGGCCAGACATTGGCGATGGCATGGGTGATAGACCAGACGACAGGCCAGACATTGGCGATGGCATGGGTGATAGACCAGACGACAGGCCAGACATTGGCGATGGCATGGGTGATAGACCAGACGACAGGCCAGACATTGGCGATGGTATGGGTGAAGACCCTAAACTGCCTTGTCAACCTGGTTCAGAAGGAAATATCCCAGGAATGGACGAAAATAGCCAAATAAGGCCTGCCTTTGCAATGCTTGCAGTACTCAGGGTATTAAGCAGCACCAGTCAGCTTAACATTAATCTTCCGTGGGATACTATCTTCAGATATGTCATTTCCTATGATCAGGAATGTCTCCAAAAACCAAATTGGGACGATGACACAGGATTTGGTGGAGGAGACACAGGATTCGGTGGAGACACAGGATTTGGTGGAGGAGACACAGGATTCGGTGGAGGAGACACGGGATTTGGTGGAGGAGACACAGGATTCGGTGGAGGAGACACAGGATTCGGTGGAGGAGACACGGGATTCGGTGGAGGGGACGCAGGATTTGGTGGAGGAGACACAGGATTCGGTGGAGGAGACACAGAATTCGGTGGAGGAGACACGGGATTCGGTGGAGGAGACACAGGATTCGGTGGAGGAGACACGGGATTCGGTGGAGGAGACGGAGGATTTGGTTTTGGTGGCGGATTTACAGGATCTGGAGAAGACGGGGAAACAACCGACGGCAGTATAGGAGTTGGGAATATACCAACAGGTAGTCAATTTGTGCACATTATCACACAGGGTCTGTCAACTATAGCTCGTGCTACTTCTCTTGACGAAATAGAACTTGAAGACATTCCATGGGAAGATGTTCGGCAAGAATGGATGAATACTGATCCTGTCTTGTTAAATTTTACAGGGCCCGAAAATGGAGGTAGCCAGCCAGATCGTATTCATGAAGGTGACCAAAATGAAACAAGGCATGCAGTTGGCTTTTTACATGGACATGTATACCATTCTCATCGACAATGCAAAATGTCACAAAAGAAACTGGAATCTCTATTTCGATGGATAACATGGCAGATAATTAAACAGACCCCTGGGGATGATAATGATGTAATTGGGGATGATGATTGGAACTTGTTACATTGGATTCTATGGAAATTTGTGAACAAAGACGACGACGATGGGAGAGGTGATGGAGATGATGAAGATGGGAGAGGTGATGGAGATGATGAAGAAGTAGTTTGCACACCAGCAGGGAAGGATCAAACCCAAGAATGGTTATTTTTACATGGTTTGTTGCAACACTTCAACCGTACATTACCTGATATTGATCGAGAATTAGGAGGTGGATCAGGATCAAGCGAGGAATTTGAATCAGAAACGGGACGTGAATCAGGATCGAACGAAAATCAAGAAACCGACCTGAACGTGGTTCTAAAATTGGAATTTTGTGCATAAACTTCTTAGTCAAATAGTGGAACATAAAGTGTGTCATGCACGGTATCAGTTGTATGACGAAAATATTTCTCTTGATGATTCCCGGGTAATGAAGTGGACAATCATAAAACTTGTGCAAATAAAAATGTGTGGCATACATGTTGCTTTTCCAGCGTTACCTGGTGGAAACAACAAGGATGACGACAAGAATATCCTGCTGCGACTTTTCCGCCGATTGTTATCTCTTGGTGGAGGTGAGGAGAGCAGAGAAACCAATCCACATAGACAAGCTGATTATTACCCCCTGACACCTCCTGAAAGAAGTGATGTTGATTCAAGCAGTTACCCATCGTGGTGGTATTGGTGGCCTAGCCAAGAAAGTGAGGGTTCTTCATCTTCTTGGCAGCCGTGGTCCTGGTGGTCTTGGTGGTGGTGGTCATCAAGTGATTCCAATTTGTGGTATGAAATTGATTCCAATTTATGGTATGAATATGAATATGAAGGTACATTTGGTGAAACAACAGACGGAAACTCTGATAGACGAAATACCAAAGTATTGCGCTGGATCCTGCGACTGATCTTAAACGAAATGGTTTGTAATAATGATCAAGATGACGATTCTGTAATACAACGGCCTCCGCGTAATAAGAATGACAGGAAAGGAATGTTAGAATGGATTGCATGGCAACTCTTAGGCAGGGATGATGGCAGATCTGCTTACGATTCCAGTATAGATGAAAGTAGCGAGAGAAATGAGGAGATGCTAAAATGGATTGTTGTACGAGTTCTCAAGTTCAGTTTCTGCTACGATACTCGAGATTCAGACCGAGAATCTGGTGATGCAAGTCATGAATCTGGTGGTTCAACTAGAGAATCTGGTGGTGCAAGTCGTGAATCTGGTGGTTCAACTAGAGAATCTGGTGGTGCAAGTCGTGAATCTGGTGGTTCAACTAGAGAATCTGGTGGTGCAAGTCGTGAATCTGGTGGTTCAACTAGAGAATCTGGTGGTGCAAGTCGTGGATCTGGTGGTTCAACTAGAGAATCTGGTGGTGCAAGTCGTGAATCTGGTGGTTCAACTAGAGAATCTGGTGGTGCAAGTCGTGAATCTGGTGGTTCAACTAGAGAATCTGGTGGTGCAAGTCGTGAATCTGGTGGTTCAACTAGAGAATCTGGTGGTGCAAGTCGTGGATCTGGTGGTTCAACTAGAGAATCTGGTGGTGCAAGTCATGAATCTGGTGGTTCAACTAGAGAATCTGGTGGTGCAAGTCGTGAATCTGGTGGTTCAACTAGAGAATCTGGTGGTGCAAGTCGTGGATCTGGTGGTTCAACTAGAGAATCTGGTAGTGCAAGTCGTGGATCTGGTGGTTCAACTAGAGAATCTGGTGGTGCAAGTCGTGGATCTGGTGGTTCAACTAGAGAAAGTGATGCTGTTGACCGTAGCGATGAAGATCACAATCAACCTGAAAGACCAGAGGTATGTGTAAACCAGAAGATGATTGGCAGATGGTATATTGGATTCTTGAACAAATAATGTCTTGTAAACGTGATCAAGTGGACCGGCCTGATAGTATGATGCCTGGATCTGGAAGCATGATGCCTGGATCTGCAAGTATGAGACCTGGAGGTGAAAGCATGAGACCAGGGTCTGGTAGTGAGATGCCAGGTTCTGGAAGCATGATGCCTGGATCTGGTAGTGTCGGACCTGGAGGTGAAAGTATGAGACCAGGGTCTGGTAGTGAGATGCCAGGTTCTGGAAGCATGATGCCTGGATCTGGTAGTGTCGGACCTGGAGGTGAAAGTATGAGACCAGGGTCTGGTAGTGAGATGCCAGGTTCTGGAAGCATGATGCCTGGATCTGGAAGTGTCGGACCTGGAGGTGAAAGTATGAGACCAGGGTCAGAAAGTGCGATGCCAGGTTCTGGAAGCATGATGCCTGGATCTGGTAGTGTCGGACCTGGGGGTGAAAGCATGAGACCAGGGTCTGGTAGTGAGATGCCAGGTTCTGGAAGCATGATGCCTGGATCTGGAAGTGTCGGACCTGGAGGTGAAAGTATGAGACCAGGGTCTGGTAGTGAGATGCCAGGTTCTGGAAGCATGATGCCTGGATCTGGAAGTTTCGGACCTGGAGGTGAAAGTATGAGACCAGGGTCTGGTAGTGAGATGCCAGGCTCTGGAAGCATGATGCCTGGATCTGGTAGTGTCGGACCTGGAGGTGAAAGTATGAGACCAGGGTCTGGTAGTGAGATGCCAGGTTCTGGAAGTGTGATACCTGGATCTGGTAGTGTCGGACCTGGAGGTGAAAGCATGAGACCAGGGTCTGGTAGTGAGATGCCAGGTTCTGGAAGCATGATGCCTGGATCTGGTAGTGTCGGACCTGGAGGTGAAAGCATGAGACCAGGGTCTGGTAGTGAGATGCCAGGTTCTGGAAGCATGATGCCTGGATCTGGTAGTGTCGGACCTGGAGGTGAAAGTATGAGACCAGGGTCTGGTAGTGAGATGCCAGGTTCTGGAAGCATGATGCCTGGATCTGGTAGTGTCGGACCTGGAGGTGAAAGCATGAGACCAGGGTCTGGTAGTGAGATGCCAGGTTCTGGAAGCATGATGCCTGGATCTGGTAGTGTCGGACCTGGAGGTGAAAGCATGAGACCAGGGTCTGGTAGTGAGATGCCAGGTTCTGGAAGCATGATGCCTGGATCTGGAAGTTTCGGACCTGGAGGTGAAAGCATGAGACCAGGGTCTGGTAGTGAGATGCCAGGTTCTGGAAGTATGATGCCTGGATCTGGAAGTTTCGGACCTGGAGGTGAAAGCATGAGACCAGGGTCTGGTAGTGAGATGCCAGGTTCTGGAAGCATGATGCCTGGATCTGGAAGTGTCGGACCTGGAGGTGAAAGTATGAGACCAGGGTCAGAAAGTGCGATGCCAGGTTCTGGAAGCATGATGCCTGGATCTGGTAGTGACGGACTTGGAGGCGAAAGCATGAGACCAGGGTCTGGTAGTGAGATGCCAGGTTCTGGAAGCATGATGCCTGGATCTGGAAGTGTCGGACCTGGAGGTGAAAGTATGAGACCAGGGTCTGGTAGTGAGATGCCAGGTTCTGGAAGCATGATGCCTGGATCTGGTAGTGTCGGACCTGGAGGTGAAAGTATGAGACCAGGGTCAGGAAGTGCCGGATCTGGGGGCGAAAGTATGACACCTGAAGATGGACCAGATAAACCAAATGATTGGGATTTCCTTGACTGGCTTCTTAGACGACTAATCAAGAGACAAATATGCAGAGAAGACTGGGAATGGATGACTGGTTCATGGAGTGGATCAATGCATAAAACCGATCACAGTGTTCTCCACTGGATGATCACTAAATTGATAAAGATTGATATGTGTGGTGTTGAAACAGCATTCCCGATTCTTGGTGATGATAGGTATTTCATTCATATACTATTGTCGTTCGTGGATCAAAATCATGAAGAAATGCCAGATGATTCAATAGATCAGGAGTTTGACATGTTACATTGGTTGTTGTGGCATCTTGCGCACAACACCACCTGTAATGGTACTCACGTCGTTGATAGTAGACCACCTATAAAAGATAGGCCAGATAGACCAGATATGGGAGGTCAATCTATGTTGCAATCAGACGTAAAAACTGTCGTCAATTTCATGCTTCAGTTTTTCTATGGAAGAAGCCCACCAGTCATGCCAGATGATATACCTAGACAAGACGAAAGTGGGTTTGATGAGGAAACATGTGAGAATCTTGAAGTACATGCGTGGCTACTTATGGAGATGTTTAATTATACTATGTGTCATAATGAAAGTAGACCTGATATGGAAGGTAGACCAGGCACTGGAGACGGAGATGGTAGACCAGATGCAGGAGATAGACCGGACACTGGAGACGGAGATGGTATACCAGATACGGGAGATAGACCGGACACTGGAGACGGAGATGAAAGACCAGATACGGGAGATAGACCGGAAACTGGAGACGGGGATGAAAGACCAGATACGGGAGATAGACCAGACACTGGAGACGGAGATGAAAGACCAGATACGGGAGATAGACCGGAAACTGGAGACGGGGATGAAAGACCAGATACGGGAGATAGACCAGACACTGGAGACGGAGATGAAAGACCAGATACGGGAGATAGACCGGACACTGGAGACGGAGATGGTAGACCAGATACGGGAGATAGACCGGACACTGGAGACGGAGATGGTAGACCAGATACGGGAGATAGACCGGACACTGGAGACGGAGATAATAGACCAGATACGGGAGATAGACCAGACACTGGAGACGGAGATGGTAGACCAGATACAGGAGATAGACCAGACACTGGAGACGGAGATGGTAGACCAGATACGGGAGATAGACCTACCATAGGAAGTGGAGAAGGTGACAGGCCTGGTTCAGAAGTAGGAAGACCTGGAAATCCTGATGGTACGACGAAAGAAGATTGGGATTGGACAGTTCTCCATTGGATTACATCTCAGGTGCTACAAACCCACTTTGGTGACAAAAAGCCCAACGATATTCCGTGTAGACCTGAAGACGGTAATCCTCGAGATGAAAGCGCTGGAGGATTTGGGAGAGAAGATGATGAAGGTTTTAATGGTAATGAAGGATCTACATGGAATAGTGTGGTCGACATGACTGCGCATGGTAGAGAATTGAGAGATATTTTCCACTGGTTGCTGAATCAAACATTACATAAAGTGGATATATCAATATTAATACCCAGTAACTACGAAGAGCCTGAATCAAGAGGTGTATTCTTTGACAGACCTAAATTTGGAACTAGTGCAGCTGATGATATCGAAGATGACGAAGGTGAAGAGCCATCTGATGGTAACAACTGGGGTATATTTGGTTGGATCATGGCTGAGGTACTTCCTGAGGCATTTAACACAGATGACACAATTCCTCCCCAAACTAGTGACGGATCTGGTAGAAGCGATAGTCATGAAAGTCAGGACGAACTCAGCAGTCCATCCGGCAGTCGTGACGACCCAGATGACTGGAACATGTTCCGTCTAGTCTTATCGCAAATGTTGCATGCAAACTTTGATCACTTATCGCGTGAAGATAACATAGAAAGACTTCCAACAATGTCCGATATGCAAGATGAAGGTAGCTTCCTACGATGGATGATAGGATTATTCCTACCATCGCGACAAGACTATGACAACAGATCATCGTTTGAAACAGAACAGAATCGAGAACCACAAGCAGATGAAACTGATTGGAACTTCTTTTATTGGGTATTGAGAGAAATAA
The DNA here is from genome assembly GCF_039555335.1 of Amphiura filiformis. Lineage (NCBI taxonomy): Eukaryota > Metazoa > Echinodermata > Ophiuroidea > Amphilepidida > Amphiuridae > Amphiura > Amphiura filiformis. The sequence continues at coordinate 8,870,467 of NC_092647.1, forward strand.
CACAAGAAAGCTTTTGTAGTATCAAATTATCAGGAATGCAAGATATCATTGATGAACTGAATGATGATACTAATGAAAGACCACGGCCCCTCGAAGATTTTAATCGCGTTATGCAGTGGATCTCTTTAAAACTTGTGCAAGTTAAAATATGTGGGGTTGAAGGAGCTTTCCCAGTAATATTAGATGAAGATGATGATTGGAACGTATTACAATGGATGGTACAGCATATGATTGACAAACAACATGATGATGAAGATCACATATCACAAGAAACATCTCTGGAAGACGAAAGAGATCACAGACTTCTTCGATGGATACTCAGCATGCTTCTTGAGGATATCTTCTGTGGAGGAGATACTCTTTGGGATCAGATAATCCCTGATAATCAACCGCCAGCCATGGATAAAGCACATACATTTAGAATTTTGAGATGGTTGACAACATTATTATTCGATATCAGTCCTGCTGACAGAGAAATGGCTTCACACGATAATGATGAATTAACATTCATGAAAATCACACGACTGGTGATCAGAATCAAAGTCTGTGGTATAAGGGATGTTCTCCTGCCTAATTCCTCAGATGTTCACGATGATTTCGATATATTAAGGTTTATTATTTCTCGACTACTTTCTGGGAAGGAAAGTGGTGATGATAATGATGGCGTAAGACCTGGATCTGGAAGTATCGGACCAGGAGGTGAAAGTATGAGACCTGGATCTGGGAGTAGGGGATCAGGATCTGCAAGCCAGAGACCTGGATCTGGAAGTATCGGACCAGGAGGCGAAAGTATGAGACCTGGATCTGGGAGTAGGGAATCAGGATCTGCAAGCCAGAGACCTGGATCTGGAAGTATCGGACCAGGAGGCGAAAGTATGAGACCTGGATCTGGGAGTAGGGAATCAGGATCTGCAAGCCAGAGACCTGGATCTGGAAGTATCGGACCAGGAGGCGAAAGTATGAGACCTGGATCTGGGAGTAGGGAATCAGGATCTGCAAGCCACAGACCTGGATCTGGAAGTATTGGACCAGGAGGGGAAAGACCTGGATCTGGAATTGCGAATGACAATCGAACCCTAGTTGAATGGCTTATAAGACAACTTTTGGAAAATACACTCTGTGATGACAAGCTTGAAGTTCCATGGGGATCGGGTAGTGAGGAATTTATACACTGGGTGATCCTCAAAGTTGTGCAGATTGAAGTATGTGGTATTCAACAGACGCTACCAGGAATCCCTGGACATGAAGAAGGTAGAGATGAAGAGCAGTCTGGAGGAGATAGTAGTGAATCAGAAGAAGGTCGCGAATCTGGGTCAAGTGGATCAAGAGAAGACGGCGCCGATGATGGATTGATGCCAAGTAAACCTAGCTTTTTTGTTAACATCACCATGATGCTACTAAACAACGGACTCTGTAATAAAACATACAATATGCCAGAATTTGAAGGTGATCGTCCTGACTTTATGTTTAATGATGATGGTAGCAGGGCTCGTCCACAAGATATGATGATGGATATGGTTTCTTATATGGATAACAACATGGATTACATGGATGACGTTGAAATGATCAAAGTTCAACAAGTTTTTATGTACATTCTACAATATCATCTTTGTGACAGGACTGGACATGGAGATGGTTCCATGCCCGCTGATACACCATCACAAGCTGACATGGATTTCTTAAGATGGGTATTATTACAGATGGCCGAACAGCAATTTTGTGAACACACGCAAAATTTACTTCATCCACCTGAGCCGACGAATCCAGTTTCGGAACCCACGACTACTCGTCTATCAATTTCCACTCGTGCACCAAAAATGACCACTCGCGAATTTACCAATCGTTCGCCCACAACTACTAGAAAGCCCACATTAACAACTCTCAAACTAACCAGACCAAGACCATCACCAACCTTACCACCTGGCGAGCCCACATTAACAATTCCCAAACTAACCAGACCAAGACCGTCACCAACCTTACCACCTGGTGAATGTACTTGCGAAGAAACATCTGGAGGAGAGAGTAAAGCATCTCCCCCAGGTTCAGGATCCAGTGGGACGTCTTGTACATGTAGCGAATCTGGTGGAAAGAGCGACCCAGCATCGGGCGGGAAGAGTGAAAAACAAGCTCTTCCTCCTGACGATTATGAAAGTAGGGAAGATACAACATTTGATATGGATTTTACTGGCCCTCAAACTGATGATCCTGTGGTCTTACAGTGGATTTTATACAAATTGCTGCAACACCAAGTCTGTGGAATTCAGCACTCATTGTTAATGAATATGGATACTGTAAATGAAATGATGACAGCAATGAGATGGGATAGAAATCAGAGTATTTTACACTGGATGTTGAGGCAAATATTGGAGAACAGGTTATGCGATACCCACACACCAGGAGGTGAAAGTATGAGACCAGGATCTGGTAGTGTCGGTCCTGGAGGTGAAAGTATGAGGCCAGGATCTGGTAGTGTCGGTCCTGGAGGAGAAAGTATGGGACCAGGATCTGGTAGTGTCGGTCCTGGAGGAGAAAGTATGGGACCAGGATCTGGTAGTGTCGGTCCTGGAGGAGAAAGTATGAGACCAGGATCTGGTAGTGTCGGTCCTGGAGGTGAAAGTATGAGACCAGGAAGCTCCGAGACTGGTATTGACGGTGATATTCTGAAGCAAATATTTTGGCAGCTGCTCAAATATAAGTTGTGTCACATGCCACCTCGGCCACCTCATCCTCCTCATCAACGGCCACCTTTCCCTCCGTCTATCATTGGAGATGATGTGTTCTTCACGTGTGATCCTGGTTACCTACTGATCGGTGCACCTAACATGACATGTAGTGAGAACGGCTGGCAAGGAATGCCACCACAGTGTATCGGTAAGTTTTATGTTTAACTATGCGTGATTGAGCTTTAAAATGCGACTTCATTGCTCGCATGCAATTTTTTTAGACCCGCCCTACATTTATATATAAAAAAAATATTTTTCTTGTCAGTATACATGTAGCATAATGTCAGTATACACATATAGAAATTCCCACGATAAATAATCCAAAGGCCTTAATTAATTTCACTCCGTGTGCCCGCATGCTTCCCTTTAAATTCCTGACTTTCTTATCTACTAAATTTTACTCCCTCCATCTCTTTACTCTGAGATGTTCAACCAATAAGTAAAATGTTCAATAATTTTGCGTGCATTTCTCACAGCAATACCAACAACTATGCGACCTGTTATAACAACTGAAGAAACCACAAAATTGGATATAACTACATCTTTTGATGACACTACCACTGAGGAAGAAGAAGAGATGTGGCTAACTACGTCATCCTCTGTTGAGCCAACAACTTCAAGACAACAGCCGCCGACTTTCCCATCCTTTAACGGAGCTACAACAGAAGAGGAAACCGAAGAGTCAACAACAGGAGCCCCAACCAAGAGAGTCACATCAAATCAACGTCCACCTACATTTCCATCTTTTAACGTTGCAACTACTGAAGAGATCGCCCATATTGTTACTACAGAAGAAGCCCCTCACAAGCCAACTACTTCATCACTGGTGAAACCAACAACCGGAGAACCTAAAAGAGTCACGTCCAACCAAAAACCACCCACATTTCCACCGTTAAATTTGGGAACTACCCAAGAGGAAAGTCAGAAGAAAGTCACGACATCTGCTCCAGTGAAAGCAACAACTGCAGAGAGTAAGAGAGTAACATCAGATCAGAAGCCTATTGATGTAATCATATCAGATCAACCACAAGAAGGAACTACTTCTGATCTTGGTAAGAAAGTTTTCGAAATATATTTTTATTCTGTTTACCGAACTTTTATGATTAACTACTATCCTCCACTCAGATTTATTGGAATGAAACGACCAATTCAGCAGGGGCGTAGCAAGAGCATTAGGGGCCCATAGAACCAGGGCGTAAACTAAACTACCTTATGGGGGCCCTGGGCCAGGCCAAAATTTGGAGGCCCCGAACTCACGTGCCGTGGAAGGTTTTTCCACTTTTGGTTTGCGTATAATATAGAGGGGGACTAACATATTTTGTTCTGATGTTACCAGGACATTTGCGCGCAAAGCATGTAATGCGAATAAATTCAATTTCAGACTATTTTAGCCCCAGATCAACATGAATATTGCTATATGCATGCGCGCGAAACGCGAAAAATGTTACAAAACATGCTGTTATTTGGTTTAAAAGAAACATGCACAGGGCAATTTGGGGGGCCCTGGACCCGAGCCCATCTGGTCCAATGGTAAATCCGACCATGTTCTCCATTATTAGCCCTTATTTAACTTTCGCTTTTGTGCTCGGGGCCCCTGAACCCTCGGGCCCATGGACTTCATCCACCCTGTATTGTACTCGTTGTTATTAGTACTTGTTAACGTCGTTAAGTACAAAATACTAACTTGTGAGTGTGCACCTAACGTGTGGTGGTGGATATTTTCATTACCACTTGAAAGAATGTTCAATGACACAGTATAGTATAAACTATTTTTTTAATATTTTTTGTTTCTTTGCTAGGTCAATTTACATGCCCAACATTGTTTGAACCATGGGGCAGTAAATGTTATTACTTCCGGGAAGACCAAACGTCCCTGGCTTTGGCCGAGTCTACATGTGAGGCCGCGAATGTGGGAGCTATTCCGGTAAGTTTACTTTATTTAGAGCTATTCAGGTAGTTGAAAATATTTTCAAAAACTCTTCCTATACCTTTGTACAGGAGCCAACCGTTGTTAATCCGTGATGAATCCACACTTTTACTGTAGCGTATACGCGAACGCGAGCGAGACTACGCGTTACGCAAGTTGAATTCAGTATTTTACAGGAAGCGGCTAAACATTGCCGTTTTATTCTGTAGTTTTATTGCTGATATCAACAAAGACATCATCGAAGTTTTTGTAAGGCTGAGTGGCAATAATTAAAAGGGCATTTCGTGATCCACAGCTTCATCCCCCACTTTTCTCAAAAAAAAAGTTGAGATTTTTATACCACTGGAAACCTCTGGCTACATAATGTTTATGTACAAAATATTTCTTGCAGATTAATTCGTTTAGCAAAGATATCGTGAAATTTGAATTTCGTTCTGGTGCACCAGAACGAAATTACAACGCATTGTCTATGGAGCAGTGTAATACACATAATCATGCATAACTCGGAAACGCAATATCGGAATCAACTGAAATTTCGGAAATAAGCTTTTTTCGTGGATATGTACTGAAAAATGTCATAAAAAGAGGATGCTTGGATCACGAAATACTCCTTTAACTGACATTCCTAGTAAAATAATCGTGAATTATACGATCTTTAGCTTTTTTTCGTTGTTGAAAGGGATTCAATCATGTTTCGCCGTTGTAAAGCTGCCCTCGCGAAGTAAACCACACAGACGCACCGGACGCGAGTTGTTAATCGGTGATGAACAATGGTGAAACATGATTGAATCCCTAATTGAAGCTAAACTAGGGAATTAGTCAAAGGAAAGTAAAGCGAAGTATGTGTACCGCATTTTGAGTCCCAAAGGAGGAGAAAAGGAGAAATTTATTGTGATTTTAAATCAATTAACACACGGATCAAATGTCTTAAGGGTAGACGAGGTATTGTTGGTCGAAGCAACCTAAAAATCGATTTTCATTATCTATATCAATATATTATTGAAAATTAACGCCTTGATGTTTTGCAAAAGTTCATTCTACAAATCATATACTTTGCAAACTTGTAATTTATTGTTGTTAATGAGTTTGGTACGTTTTAAAAAAGTGTTGTTGTTTCAGCCCTCTTTACACCGTAACTCAAGAACCGCAGCACCTATAAAAGTGTATTTGTGATATTTTAATTCTTCTACACGCTCGCTATGAATTGAGCAATGCAGTTTTTGCCAAAGCTCACTACCATTCGTAAGATGCTATGAACTACCAAATCACAACAGTTTAAAATAATTAATAACCTTAATAAATCTTACCAGCATAATTGAATAAAATTCACGTGCAAGACATGACAACAGTATAGTCGCCGTCATGGTGACCAACCCCGGGGGGCACTCGAATTTTTTTTTAGGTGTGCCACCGCCAGTTTCGCACTCGAGGTCTAAGGAACTGATCGGCCGGCCAAAAAGGGGGTCTAGGGAACTGATTGGCCGGCCAAAAAGGGGGTCTCGGGAACTAATTAACCAGCCAAAAAGGGGTCTTGGGAACTGATCAGCCGCCAAAATCTGAAAATGGGGTCTCGAACTAAACCATGCAGGCCAAACCAGGGCTCAATTTCGTTACGTTTTTGCCACAGATTTTTGAAGGAATCGATTTCACTTTGATCAAGAAAATCATTAATGTAAAATTGGTCTGGGGTGGCCTACGATGGAAATCTCAGCAAAGCAAAACAGCATTCGGATCAAAATTACTAGACCCTGCAGACCTAGCCTACCTATAGCCTACTGATAATTATAGCAGCAGCGAGCAGCATTACATATTAAGCCCACCATAAAAACAAACCCACAAAAATATTTTTTTCAGTGCCGTAATTACTAAAGAAAAACATTTAGGCTATATTGAACTGTCATGCATACAAGTGACATGAGACGATTGCGTGAAGTGTGCAGAATTTGACAACCATTCCACTATTGGCACTAAACCAGTAGATCGTAAATTACCTTTTAATTCACTGTTATGGCCAGCTGCAAGGACGTGTACATAATTATTTGAGGTACTTTTCCTTATATTTGGCAATTTTATTCCCAAAAGAGATCTCAAAATCATTTATTTCCAGCAAAATGTTTATCAGCTGAAGGCCTCGGCACTCGCCGGCCGGCAGTGCTGCAATCACTGTTTACAATCAACCAACCAGTGTTGCCACTACTACAAAGTACAAGGAGCCCAAAATCCCGCCCAAAATCCACCTTATTCCTTTCAATGTGTTTCAATGCTATGGGGAAGAAATTGATGGAAAATTCCCTTTTAAGCTTTTGGGCTCGAAATAGTAGGACAGAAAACACGCCAATCAAAATGCCAATGAGAGCGGAGATCGGTGATCTGAGAGTCTATGGAACGGCTAGAAAAATTTGTGGGCTTCAAGAGCGGCAATAAATGAATTTAGTGGGTCTAAGGAACGGCTAGCGGCTCTGAAAAAGGGGGTCGTCGCCGCGGCACATCCCCGTATAGCTGGGGAATGCGAGTGCCCCCCCCCCCGGGGACCAACCTAACCTAAACATCAGCAGACGAGATGGTTGCGTCCATACGATTTGAAGAGTCAACAAAGACTGCCTAAATTATCTTAACGTGGCAATACCAAGGATCATTTAAATCAGGATGTGACACTTAGTAATTTGCAATTGTCCACTTCTTATGTTAATAGCATATTGTTATTAAGATGATGGTCTGACCTTAATAGAGGGCGCTTATAATACCCCCAGACAGAGCTTGACTCGAATTCTATATTGAGTTAAATGCGCAATTAAATAGCTGTCAAATGATCGGTTTTCCATAGTATACCATTTTTGTAATAAAATAAATGTAACTGTTCAATTTATTGTGTGTAAACGTCAAGTTTGTATGTGTTTTTTTTTTTTTTTTTTGCCTGGTCAGGAGGAAACACCCCCAAGCAGGCAACAATGAACATTTTTTGACGAAAGAGGCGAAAGGCAGATCCAGCCCACCCCATTACAATAGATTGGTCTTAAAATAATGCATATTTGCACAACCGCCTGTATCAGTAATATAGTTGCTCAAACTCCATGTTTTTGTGGTGAATGTCTGCCTTTCGTGAAAAGAAAACACTCATTTAGAGACATATTTTGCTTGTAGATGGAATTCTATGGTATGCCATTGGAAATGACACCATTTTGGCTCAAAGTGTAAGCCATATTTTAAGGATTGCAATTATTTTTGCAGGTTTTGGTTGAAAGTCAAGCTGAAGCGGACTTTCTTAAGGGCAAACTCAACGCCGATCATAACCCAACGACTCATGATGGGTTTTGGTCACGATGTAAGGATAACACAGTGGAAGGACAATGGACATGTGATAGCTCATCCAACTATTGGAACTCGGCAGGTGATAACCAAGGATTTTGGGGTGAGTTATTTGATATCGTATTATTTTTGCTGGGAAGTTACCATTTGGTTACTATGTTCCACCGATTAAAAGGCTTCCTCGTAATTAATGTAGTGTATACATGTTATACAAAGCTTCAGCTGATACTCATTTGTTTTCTCAATAAGTTGGTTCAAAGTCTGCAGATGATCAATTGTTGAAAATCCCTCTCTGGAGCCTGATCTCTGAAGGTTGATTTTTTATATTCTCTTGATCAGTTCTGCATGATTCGTGTGAAAATTGTATGCATGTGAGACGTGTGATAGCAAATTAAATGGTCGATTAGATTTGATATCACTGTTATCTCCTTTGTTATGGAGAAGAAGAATCTTGGCTTCTTTCCAGTTTGCTGGTAACATCTTTTTTGTAAATACTTGGTTGTAAAGAAAATTCGGGGAAGGGAATGTCTGCATTAAGTTTAACACTAGGGATTCCAGAGAATAGAAAGTATATTACTTTCCACAGCTTCACCAAATTGAGAAGCATAAATATATCAATTTGATCGTGAGAGCTCATGCTTATTTTATAAAACAGAGGGCACGGTGGCTCAGTGGTAACTTGATCTGACCAGATTAATGACTATCCTCAGCTTGGTATCTAATGTTAACTTGGCTGTCTGCTTGTTATTCCAAAATCTGAATTTGGATGAATTTTAGAGCGTTTGGGTTTGGCAAATTATTGGTTTCCACTTTAATTGCTTTCGCTTGTTGTTTTATTAACCTTTCCTTTTATAATCCTATGGTTAGATTGGCAGTCAGTTACAGAACCTGATGGCGGTACCGCTGAAAATTGCCTTGTGCTCGACTTTGATGGTAAATTACGTGATGTCCCATGTCAGTTAACGACTTCTTTCAATGCAGCGGCCTGTGAAATCACAATGGCGACATCGGGAGGTAAGTCACGTGATTGGATGATGACGGGTTGACATTATTGTTAAACAGCCGGCAAACATATGAAGTTATTAAAGATGACGACGAGAGGAAACACAACCCCAGAAACTTATCAAAGGTTATCTGCAAAAATATCTTTAGTTAATACTCTGTATAATAAACTGAACTCTATAATATTACGTAATGTTACGTACATTTCCGCTAGCAATGTTCCTGGAACCGTGCCGTATCTTCCGTAAAATTTTATACATTACTGTGAGAATGCTGAAAATGCCCCTTTTTCTTATGTTAATCCACTCCATGCGGGTATCGAATGCAGACGACAAGTTCCAAATTTTCTTTTAGAATTCAAAAATTTCATAATGGTACATTTTGATGACCATGTTCATCAGTATTTCTTGGATTCATTAGTAATATGTAAATCCAAATTTACTATTCTCTGATGTCAACAGTGACGTTTAACATTCTTTCAGAATGTGTTCTCAAAGAGGCCGGTCGAGTGCAGATCCGTCGAAATACGCTTTTCTATTCGGAATAAATGCTAACCTCCTCGTGACATCCAAGCAGCAAAGTGCATTTCCCATTGAAAAGGCGTTATCTGACGGAGCTGCAGTCAATCATTCTGGAAACTATGGTCTTGACTAAGTGACGTCATCACCTGATGACGCCCTCTGAACCAGCTGATCGTAAAAAAGCAAGCGTTAGAAATAGCCTGCAAGTGATTGAGCGTGGTGAAGTTGGCTCGAGATTAGAGATTAGACATTCGCAATTGAATAATTCTATACGTTGAATATAAAGTTTTTGAAATTCCTTATTTTTATGAATTTCGACCAAAAAACAACTTTTATGTAAAGTTCAAGTCTTCTATAGTTTTTTGACACTATTTTTGGACATTTGAAAATTTTGGCCAAAATTTGTATCTTCGTTATTTGGCCAAATTTCTACCTTTGAAAGTCCAAAAACGGTCTCAAATGACTCCACTACCCTTGATCGATGCAGAAAAACGATTAAAAGTGTAATATTCAACGTAATAACGAATGTCTAATCTCTAATCTCGAGCCAACTTCACCGTGCCATTGGAAGAGGCTAATACCATACGGCATTAGTATAATTGAGAGAGAACTGAATCTTAGTGGTTTCTTTACACAGCAAACCCCGGCAGCAAACATTACCAGTAGAAAGAATTATGTTCAATAACATACTAAAGCGTAAATTTTTTTTAAATATAAATTATTGTTTCTTTGATAGGTCAATTTACGTGCCCAGTATTCTTTGAAGCATGGGGCAGTAAATGTTATTACTTCCAGGGAGCCCATACGTCCCTGACATTGGCTGAGTTTACATGTAGGGCCGTGAATATAGCAGCTGTTCCGGTGAGTTGACTTGAATTAGAGAAATACTAGTATAGAAGTTATTCCGGTGAGTTGACTTTAATTAGAGCTATTGAATGGTTGAAAACAACATACATTGTGAAAATAAGTGCTAATAGATAGGCCTAAACAATATTTGAATAACACTTTTCAACATGTTAAACTGTATTAAAGTATGTTAAAGTATTAATTGTGTGTTAAAATATAAACACAAATGTTAATATTTCAAATAGTGTTAATCTATAAACACTTGTTGAAATGAAAGATTTTGTTGCATTAATTAAAACTATTGGAAAGTTAAATGTTGACATTTTTAAACCCGTGTTGACCTTTGATTGATCCTTATGCAATTTTGCGTTAATCTCAAATCTGATAGACACCCTTTGCTCTTATAAATTGTTGTCATTAAATCCCAGAGGGGTGATAACTAGGCCCTCTTACATCTCCAGCTATTACACCCCAGGTCCGTAACCAGGATTTATTTGGTATGGCTGATTTTCAAAAAGTGGAATTTTTTTTTCAATATTTGGACCTTTTTTGGACTAGGAGGGGTCAGATTTTGAAAAAGAGGTCTTTTTTTTTCAAATTTGGACATTTTTTGACCAAAAAGGCATAAAAACCCTATTTTTTTGCTCGCTACGCTCCCAAAAGGGACTTTTTGGCCCTTTGGCGATTTATTTTGCTGGCCTGTTTCATTCAATCTGCTTTTGAAAAATAACTAGATGCACAATACGGTCCAGTAGCGTAGTGTCTTAGGGGCACTGGAGGGCATGTGCCCCCCCATCGATTGCAAAATTTAAAAAATCCCATAGGAACATTGCCGAAAAATAGCTTGTGCTTATGGGAGAGAATGGCCTAATGGTTAGGGTACTTGCCTTTAGTGCATGAGGTCCCAGTTTCCATTCCCGGTGGTGGAAATTTGCTAAGATATTGACTTGGGAAAAATATGTCTAAAATTAATTGCCAACATCTGCAGATTAAATTCTGAGTAAATGAATCATGAAAGTACTCCGTCCGTCGGTCCCGTGTACAAAGGGCCATGCCTGTACATGAATCTCGCAGCCAGTTTCAAAAAGAGTAGCGTGTTAACCCCTGACTGTTCTCAACCCGTCCCAGTGTTGAAATTGACCCCAATGCAAATAAGCTTCAATAGAGGCTTCCTTGTGGTATCAAGGGTTGTCAAAACAAGAACAAATCAAATCAAGTCCCCCCCCTCTCATCCCCGGTGCATCCCAATCATGGACGGTGCCCCCCCCCAATATGATGACCCACGCTACGCCACTGATGTGGTCATGGACCACAAACCTAATTAGGGCATGTTGGTGTTTTGGGGCTATGACCTTTGACCTGACCCCAATACTGAGGTTTGTTGTCACCGAGTTTGAAGCCCATAGTCCTCACAGATGTCCAGAAATTGCAATTCTAAGATTTGGCCCCAGATGACCTTTGTCCTGACCCCTGCAAAATGTTCCCAAATGCTTTTCTGGTCATGACGTTTGTTGTCACCGAGTTAGAGCCCTGTACCCTTACAGATGTCCAGATCATGCAATTCTAAGATTTGACCCCAGATTACCTTTAACCAGACCTGACCCCTGCAAATGTGTAAGTCATATATTAAGGTTTGCAATTATTATTGCAGGTGTTGGTTGAAAGTCAAGCCGAAGCGGACTTTCTTCAAGGCAAACTCAACGCCGACCATAGCCCAGCGTCGCATGATGGGTTTTGGTTACGATGCAAGGATAATGCAGTGGAAGGACAATGGACATGTGATAGCTCATCTAACTATTGGAACTCGGCTGGTGATAACCAAGGATTTTGGGGTGAGTTTTATTTTTAATGGAAAGTTACCATTTGGTTACTATGTTCCACCAATTAAAAGGCTTCCTCATAATTAATATAGCTTATACATGTTATACAAAGCTTCAGCTGATACTCATTTGTTTCCCCAATCAGTTGGTTCAAAGTCTGTGGTTCAAAGTCTGCAGATGATCAATTGTTGAAAATCCCTCTCTGAAGCCTGATCTCTGAAGGTTGATTTTTATCAAATATTCTCTTGATTCCCGTTCTGCATGATTCGTGTGAAAATTGTATGCATGTGAGACATGTGATAGCAGGCTAAATGGTTGATTAGATTTGATATCATCTTTATCTCCTTTTTCATGGAGAAGAATAATCTTGGCTTCCTTCCAAACTTGGGGTGTTTTTTTTCTTCAATATTTGATCTCGTTAATTGAGTGTTGACTTATGCACCGCCTATTTTCACGTCACTGGATATGAGGTGTACAGTCTACATTAGTTTTAATCCAAGGATATCCAGAGAGTGGAAAGTCTACATTAGTCTTAATACAAGGAAATCAAAAGTGTAGAAGTCTACATTAGGTTTGAAGGAAATCCAGAGAGTGGAAAGTCTACATTAGTTTTATTACAACCAAATCCAGAAAGTTGAAAATCTACATTAGTTTAATATAAGAAAACTCAGAGAGTGGAAAGTCTACAATAGTCTAAATGCAAGGAAATCCAGAGACTACATTAGTCTTAATACAAGGAAATCCAGAGAGTGGCATAATGTTTAATACAATTTTTAAAAAATGGAAAGACTACATTAGTCTTAATACACAAGGAAATCCAGAGAGTGGAAAGACTACATTAGTCTTAATATAAGGAAATCCAGAGAGTGGAAAGACTACATAAAATCCAGAGACTACATTAGTCTTAATACAAGGAAATCCAGAGAGTGGCATAATATTTAATACAATACCAAGGAAATAAAAAAAAATGGAAAGACCACATTAGTCTTAATACACAAGGAAATCCAGAGAGTGGAAAGACTACATTAGTCTTAATACAAGGAAATCCAGAGAGTCGAAAGACTACATTAGTCTTAATACACAAGGAAATCCAGAGAGTGGAAAGACTACATTAGTCTTAATATAAGGAAATCCAGAGGGTGGAAAGACTACATTAGTCTTAATACAAGGAAATCCAGAGAGTGGAAAGACTACATTAGTCTTAATACACAAGGAAATCCAGAGAGTGGAAAGACTACATTAGTCTTAATATAAGGAAATCCAGAGAGTGGAAAGACTACATTAGTCTTAATACAAGGAAATCCAGAGGGTGGAAAGACTACATTAGTCTTAATACAAGGAAATCCAGAGAGTGGAAAGACTACATTAGTCTTAATACACAAGGAAATCCAGAGAGTGGAAAGACTACATTAGTCTTAATATAAGGAAATCCAGAGGGTGGAAAGACTACATTAGTCTTAATACACAAGGAAATCCAGAGAGTGGAAAGACTACATTAGTCTTAATACACAAGGAAATCCAGAGGGTGGAAAGACTACATTAGTCTTAATATAAGGAAATCCAGAGGGTGGAAAGACTACATTAGTCTTAATACAAGGAAATCCAGAGAGTGGAAAGACTACATTAGTCTTAATACAAGGAAATCCAGAGGGTGGAAAGACTACATTAGTCTTAATACAAGGAAATCCAGAGAGTGGAAAGACTACATTAGTCTTAATACACAAGGAAATCCAGAGAGTGGAAAGACTACATTAGTCTTAATATAAGGAAATCCAGAGGGTGGAAAGACTACATTAGTCTTAATACAAGGAAATCCAGAGAGTGGAAAGACTACATTAGTCTTAATACAAGGAAATCCAGAGGGTGGAAAGACTACATTAGTCTTAATACAAGGAAATCCAGAGAGTGGAAAGACTACATTAGTCTTAATACACAAGGAAATCCAGAGAGTGGAAAGACTACATTAGTCTTAATATAAGGAAATCCAGAGGGTGGAAAGACTACATTAGTCTTAATACACAAGGAAATCCAGAGAGTGGAAAGACTACATTAGTCTTAATACACAAGGAAATCCAGAGGGTGGAAAGACTACATTAGTCTAATATAAGGAAATCCAGAGGGTGGAAAGACTACATTAGTCTTAATACAAGGAAATCCAGAGAGTGGAAAGACTACATTAGTCTTAATACAAGGAAATCCAGAGGGTGGAAAGACTACATTAGTCTTAATACAAGGAAATCCAGAGAGTGGAAAGACTACATTAGTCTTAATACACAAGGAAATCCAGAGAGTGGAAAGACTACATTAGTCTTAATATAAGGAAATCCAGAGGGTGGAAAGACTACATTAGTCTTAATACACAAGGAAATCCAGAGAGTGGAAAGACTACATTAGTCTTAATACACAAGGAAATCCAGAGGGTGGAAAGACTACATTAGTCTTAATATAAGGAAATCCAGAGGGTGGAAAGACTACATTAGTCTTAATACAAGGAAATCCAGAGGGTGGAAAGACTACATTAGTCTTAATATAAGGAAATCCAGAGGGTGGAAAGACTACATTAGTCTTAATACAAGGAAATCCAGAGAGTGGAAAGACTACATTAGTCTTAATACAAGGAAATCCAGAGGGTGGAAAGACTACATTAGTCTTAATACAAGGAAATCCAGAGGGTGGAAAGACTACATTAGTCTTAATACACAAGGAAATCCAGAGAGTGGAAAGACTACATTAGTCTTAATATAAGGAAATCCAGAGGGTGGAAAGACTACATTAGTCTTAATACACAAGGAAATCCAGAGAGTGGAAAGACTACATTAGTCTTAATACACAAGGAAATCCAGAGGGTGGAAAGACTACATTAGTCTTAATATAAGGAAATCCAGAGGGTGGAAAGACTACATTAGTCTTAATACAAGGAAATCCAGAGAGTGGAAAGACTACATTAGTCTTAATACAAGGAAATCCAGAGGGTGGAAAGACTACATTAGTCTTAATACAAGGAAATCCAGAGGGTGGAAAGACTACATTAGTCTTAATACAAGGAAATCCAGAGGGTGGAAAGACTACATTAGTCTTAATACAAGGAAATCCAGAGGGTGGAAAGACTACATTAGTCTTAATACACAAGGAAATCCAGAGAGTGGAAAGACTACATTAGTCTTAATACACAAGGAAATCCAGAGGGTGGAAAGACTACATTAGTCTTAATATAAGGAAATCCAGAGGGTGGAAAGACTACATTAGTCTTAATACAAGGAAATCCAGAGAGTGGAAAGACTACATTAGTCTTAATACACAAGGAAATCCAGAGGGTGGAAAGACTACATTAGTCTTAATACAAGGAAATCCAGAGGGTGGAAAGACTACATTAGTCTTAATACAAGGAAATCCAGAGAGTGGAAAGACTACATTAGTCTTAATACAAGGAAATCCAGAGGGTGGAAAGACTACATTAGTCTTAATACAAGGAAATCCAGAGAGTGGAAAGACTACATTAGTCTTAATACAAGGAAATCCAGAGAGTGGCATGTTTAATACAATACCAAGGAAATAAAAAAATGGAAAGACTACATTAGTCTTAATACACAACTACGTTAGTTTTAACAGAGGGAATTCCAGAGAGTTCTCAAGAATTCTCTTAGTTTTATTACAAGAAAATTCGGTCAGAGGTATGTCTGCATTAGGGATTCCAGAGAGTAGAAAGTATATTACATAACAGCTTCACCAAAGTGAGAAGCATAACTACATCTACCATATACTCAAAAATGCAGAAGTAATATCTAATTGAGAAAGTTAAGATATCAACTTGATAGTGAGAGCTCATGCGTATTTTATATAAAAATTCCTTTAAAAAAGGAATGGGGCGCCCAATGTGAACTTGGACGTGATATGGTGAATTCCATGGTGTGTAGATTTGGTATTATAATGATTTTTCTAGGGAAGAGTAGAAGATGATCAAATGCAAGAGAAATGTGTTTGATTGGGGAAGGTGTTCTGACAATCCAAATATAAACTTAGTCCACCTCAAATGACCTCTAACAATTTGTGATTGACATTACTTAATTCACCTCGGATGACTTTGATCTGACATTCAACATTTTCGCGCTTTATCCATAACAATTTAACTCTTACAACTTCCTGTCAACTCTCTAATTTAAAACTCTAAATTTCTGTCTGTTTGCCTTTGTAGAGGGCGCCACAAATATTGTGGCGCCTCCGTAGAGGGCGCCACAAAAACAGTACAGATATAACTTGTTCTGACTAGATTAATGAATATCCTCAGCTCTGATTCGAATGATAAGTTGGCTGTCTGCTTGTTATTTCAAAATCTGAATTTGGATGAATTTTAGAGTGTAGTTCGGGTTTGGCAAATTATTGATTTCCACTTTAACTTGCTTTTGCATGTTGACTTTTCCTGTTATATTTTCTTAGATTGGCGAGCGGTCGGCAGTACAGAACCTGATGGCGGTACCGCTGAAAATTGCCTTGTGCTAGACTTTGATGGCAAATTACGTGATACCCCTTGTCAGTTAACGAATTCATTAAATGCAGCGGCCTGTGAAATCCCAATGGTGACGGCTGCGCCAACAGGGTCATCTGGAGGTAAGTCATGTTCAAAAGAGTTAAGATTATGATGATTGGATGATGACGGGTTGACCTTATCATTAAAACAACCGGCAAACATATGAAGTTATTCAAGTTAATGACAAGAGGAAAAAACCCAGAAACTTATCAGAGGTGGTCTGCAAAAATATCTTTAGTTACACTGTATAATAAACTTATTCTGTAATGTTATGTAATGTTACACACAATTCCGCCAGCAATGTTCCTGGAACCACTACGTACAAGTCTTTCGTAAATATTTAATGTAAAGTCTCATGTAATTTTTATTTTTACTTTTTGGATTTGACTTTGAACAATGGTGATACATACCATGTTTACAGAACAAATTCTATTCCAGACACGTATGAATCGAGCATTCATTAACTGTTGAAAAAATCCAAAATTACACATGCCTAATTTACATAATTACAATATGAATACATAATTAGCTGTAATTAGCTTATTTGCATAATTAGTAAATTTTTGTATATATTTTTGTAATCAAATGAAAGAACTTTGTATGCACATGTGTGCAAGACAAACCGTGCCATTATATCATGTACGGTTTTCTAACGGCATCAATTTTACATATTAATTAGTTGAACATTTTTTAAGCTTTTATTTGTCTGCAGATTGGCTGAAATTGCAAAAATAGTATATTTGTTTTACTGTAATTATTCAATGAGAAATTTTAAATGCTGTTTTCTTTCACAAAGTCAGGAAAGATAGGAATTTTAGCTGTGATATTTAAATCAATGCTGCAAATGTTCAAATTAGCTATCAAAATTTCGAAATGTGCCGACGTTGACATTATAGCTATTTGTGGCACTGGTTTTTATCCCATTTACAATGCATTGTCTGATTTCAGTTCAAGTTTTTTGATTTTGATACTTTCATATAATTATTTAGATCATTCACATGCTTCTGCTGGGCTTATTTTTGAGTTGATATATATGCCTATTATAATGTTGGTGTATTCTTTAGATCCGTGTTCTGGTTCTCCATGTGCTAATGTACCAGACAGCGTATGCGTGCCTGATGGAGATGGATTTACGTGTCAATGTCTGCCAGGGTTCTTTGATGATGGCAACGGCGGATGTGCAGGTAAATTTTCTACTTTTTCTTAATTTATTTAAGTAGTCTATTACAGTGTTTGCACTACACGTCATAACAATTAAAATAATCATATCTAGCCCTAGTGCTCAAGAAACTAACAATCAAAGTGAACCTTCTGCTTCTGATACATATCTTTTGTAAAAATTGATGTTTTAAAAAGCAGTTGATGAAGATTGGTATATTAGTTCAAAGCCACATAACTTAGTGATAAGAATTATCAGACTACTCCCTTTCATCCTCTGCATTTTCTTTTGTGTTTTCTTGTCTTTCTTTCCCTACATCTTTGTCATAATCTTTTCACCCTTTGTATTTGCTTCCTTCCCTCTTTACCTCATTTCTTTCGTTGCTCTTTACCTCTTTTCTTCCTTCCCTTTTACCTCATTTCTTCTCGTCCCTCTTTACCTCATTTCTTCTTTCCCTTTTACCTCATTTCTTCTCTTATGTTATGCATTTATCTGTACAGGAACACGTTCGTTTGAGTCCAGATTAAGAATGTTAGAACTCAATGGACAATCAGCTACCTTCACCGATGACCTCACAGATATGACCTCAGTCTCCTCCAAAGCCCTCAAAGCAGATGTCAAACAAACAGTAAGCTTCCTTCTTTTGTTTTATTTTCATTGTTTGAGTAATGCCATTTTCAGTCAGATAACGATGACTGGCCTACAGAACAGGTCTGTTATCAGTGAAATAGAATATAGAGAAAAGAATGTTATAAATAACATAACTTTTTAACATAACTTTAACATAACTAATATAACTTTTTTCAATAGCCAAGAGAAAAGCTCGTCGTCGTCGTCGTCCTATATAGGTCATACCTGATCCGTTGTGACCCTTTTGATGATGTTGTTCCAGCTCTGTCTGTCGAATGCAAGGCGGTCAGCATTTGTAAGGGATAGTCAGGTGCATTCTTTGATTCCATCTGTCCTGCCTCTTTTGCGAAGTCCTACAACTTGACCCTGAACTATTTTATCTCCAAGTTGTCACCATTTCTTCTTGAGATGTGACCAAAGTACTCCACAATTTGTTGTGATCAATCTTCTGGCACACTGAACATTTGAAATGCTCGCCAAGTTGACTTCTGACAAATTCATTTGTTTTGCGATCTTTCCACTAAATTCTCGGCATCTTTCGCCAGCACCACATTTCAAAAGCCTGGATTTGTCTGCCCTTCCGACAGCCCGTGCATGCTTCAGAGCCATATATAGCAATTGGAAAGACCAGGGCAGTGTGCTCTAGAAACTCCTCTGTCTTTCCAAATGTTTGGTAAGAGCAATAGCTGATGTTCTTGCCATGGCAATGCGTCTTTTGATTTCTTGACCACTGCCTCTTTCGTCAAGAAAGTTAAAAGTGTCAACCTCTATGTCCTCTCCATTTGCTGGTCTGCTTTCCCTCCACAAATCATGACCTTTGTCTTTTTGACATTAAGGAACAGTCCATACTCCTCACTAGCTTCCTTTACCCTGTTAATATTTTTTAGGTTTGAAGTTCAATTGCTGTTCTTGCAATGAGGGTGGTGTCATCAGGGTACCTAAGGTTATTTACTCGTCTACCTCCGATTGATACCATTCCGTAGTATCCATCAAGAGCAAATCTCATAATATATTCTGCATATATTTTAAAAAGATAGGGTGATAAAATTCATCCCTGACGTACTCCTTGGCCAATTGTAAACCAGTCTGAGTCTCCACACTCAGTTCTTACTGTGGCTTTCTGTCTTTGCTACAAAAATTGTATCAAGTCCACCACATGTGAAGAGAATCCCACTTCCTTCATGATGCGTAACTTTCCATTCTGCACACAATCAAAGGCGTTGGAGTAGTCTATGAAGCAGAGAAACAGGGGTTGCTGGAACTATATGTTTTTCTTCATTAGAATCCTCAGGTTGCCGATCTGATTTCTCGTTCCTCTTCCTTTTCTGAAACCTGCCTGTTCTGGTGGTAACTCTCTTTCTAGATGGTTCTCAATTCTTTCAGCAATGACATGAAGCAATGTCTTGCAGGTATGGGAGATGAGAGATATTGTACGATTGTTGGCACATTCTCTGGTGTCACCTTTCTTAGATAAAGGGAGAAACACTGCCATTTTCCAATCTTCTGGCAATTCCTTGCTTCTCCAGATCTTATTACATAGTCTAGATCTTATTGCATAGTCTATGGATAATGGTATCTCCTTCCACGTCGCTCTCTTTCAGCAATTCTGCCTGTATCGTATCAGTCCAAGGTGATTTGGCTTTCCTGAGTTCTTTATGGCTTTCGCAATACTATTTCCATCTTGTTTTATTCTCTTCCTCCTCTTTTAGGATATTGCCATGTTCGTCTACTACAACATTGAGCCGGGCGTTGGTTTGCTGGTCAGTAGCTTGATGTTTCTGTATGTCCCTGGTGTTGTTAATTACACTATTCCTTTCTACCTCGGCACACTTCTGCTTGATTAAATCAGTCTTGTCTTTCCTGATCTGCTTCTGGATTCTCCTACTCAGATCATGGTATTCTTGGCGATGGTCATCCTTATCAAGTCCGTTTACCTTGACCTTCCTTCATTGGTCAGCTAGGTTAAAAACTTCTTCTGTAAGTCATGGCTTTTTCTTACTCTTACGTTTTGGCAGTGTCTTATGTGCTGCATGTTTTATTTCCCACAGTTCCTCTGGTGTAGACTCTTCAGGATCATCTCCCAATAATTTTTGGAATTGGTTTCTCACTTCTACTCTATAGCTTTCACTGATCTTACTTACATCATATCTTGATGTTGGTTTAAACTTTTGGGGGTTGTTTTTTAAGCTTGATTCTTCTTAGCTTCATGGTTGATACAAGCAGTTGGTGGTCTGATATCCACAATCTGGGAAGGTCTTTGCAGCCATGAAGCTAGATCGCAATCTCATCTGGACGAAGATTTCATCTATTTGGTTCCTTGTGGTATGATCTGGTGATGACCATGTGTAGAACCTCCTTGGATGTTACTTGAAGAAGGTATTTAGGATAATTAGATGTTTTTTTCTGGCAGAAATCAACTAGCATTTCTCCTCTTTCGTTCTTATAAGCCAAAATTTCCCATCACATTACTGTTGGTACTTTCCCTCCAACTTTCACACTGAAATCTTCTATGACAATGGTTATGTCTCTCTTGTTGACATCATCTGTCGCCTTCTGGAGATCATCATAGAAGGTCTTGATTTCTTCTTCTGTTGATGTTGAAGTAGGTGCATAGGCTTGAACCACAGGAATATAGAAATATTCATTGGTGTTCTCTAACTAGTCATGCTAGTAGGTGAATGATGATAATTCTCTCATTAATCGGATTGTACCCAAGGACACATTTGGCAACATTTTTGCTATGAAAGCAACTCCATGTTCTTTTCTGGTGTCCTTTCCAAAGTAGTAAACTAAATGGTTGTTGGGTGTGGTGAAGTGATCCTGTTCTGTTCATCTCATTTCAGAGATTCCTGCAAGATTGAGATCGTTTATGTCAGGTTGTCAGAATATCTGATTTTCCTTGGTTCATTGTTCTCACATTCCAAGTTCCTATCTTTAAAGTTGCTTTCCATAGATTGAGTCTGGCCTTGATGTCCACATAACCATCAACTTCAGCACCTCTAAATGGCTCCAATGTTGAGGGACATGATGCCATCTGTCCTCTATTGGACTGTTTAGTCGACCCCCACCCGAATCTGGGAACAAGTAGTTCTGGATACCAGAATACTAGTGGCAAGCTCCCTGACTTGACCTGATTAGGCTAATACTGTAGTGGTTTGACCACCATTGTCTTCTACAGAGTGGACTAATGATAACCACCATTTCCCAGGTATCAAGTGCTTGCCCAAGGCATAGCCCCAAGTCTACGGAGAGGAGAGGGGTGCCTCACTGTCCTTCCACGGACTGCCTTAAAAAGGGTCCCGTACCATACCCTAGCACCATCGGGAAAAGAAACAACCATGGGAAACCCAGCACCAAGAGGTGCTGGTAAGAGTAACTTTCAGCTCCTTTTTATAGTGCCTCCCTTTGTCGAGGCAAATTTTCAGTATGGCAAATTATTAGAGATTGATATTTTTAATATTTTTAAACTGTCCTTGTTGTAAACTTTAATACATTTAATGATATGTACTTAAAGTGTATGTAGCTGGGAGGAAAAGCTGTCCATCATCTGAAATTTTGACCATACATATTGAGGAAAGCTACATGGATCTTATTACAGAATTTAAATATACTTCCAATACAAAAGATCTTGCGATTCATGACATTTTCCCCTTCATGCAACTTACTTGGTATATAACTATGCTGCTAACATTCCACGTGAAATACAGGAGGGGCCTGCCAAGATCGACTGAATTTTGACGTTGTCATTGGTTTTACACGTAAACACGTGTAAATCAGTCTAAATCTGTTGAGGTTCGACAATGAATCTCATTGTAAATACTGTTTTTTAAATTTTTTGTAGCATTGATACCTGTCATGCAGGTGGTCTGGGTTCAATCCCTGGTCCCGGCAGAGAAAATATTTTTTCTTCTGACATCATTTTGAATCCAAAATTATTTATTTTCATGTGAAAATGTATACATTGCACTGGGAAATATATTTTGTGCATTTTTTTTCTGTAACAGGGCCAATAAAGCTCAGGGAAAAATAATTGCGTCCAAGCAACGTCCAGGCAGTGTTGCCGTCATATTGTCGGTTTTGTTTACGCTATTGGCTGTTGCCGGCATTGAATGGATGTCGGCCACCATCGTCTGCTTGAAATACATACATCCCCAATGGAAAGAACAATCTGTGAATTTCAAATGGGGTTACCTGAATAGGTTACTCCATTTGAAATCTAGAGCCCCTGTGTGGGAGATTAAGGACATGTCTTCCATTGTGGGTGTCAGTATGGTTTTCAACTCAAAGAGCCTATTGTATTCATTTTCTTTCTAGCTTGACATGATATATGAAAGCAGTTCTCTAGGCTCTGTCTACCAAGGCTCAACCATCAGAGGTTTCTCAAGTGGGTCTATTGTAGTAGACTATGTCCTACACCTGGCAGACAACACAACAGAGGAAGAAGTACTGAATACTACAAGTATTGGTGAGGTATTTAAGGAGTCTTATATGGAGGCTACTGCATCTGGTATAGTCGATATTGGCGTAGATACACAATCTATTGTGATTATAGGTAATGACAGCTACATATTACACTTGGGTGTGGTGAAGCAAAAGAGATGAAGCACACTGCTCAAAGGTTACAATCTTCAAGCGGTGAAAGTCAAATTTTTGGGCACTTTGCATGCTTTCAACATAAATAGTCATTTGAAAAACCGTTTTAAGACCGAAATTCAACTTGATTGTAACCAACTTAGTTGTATTTGTACAAATTTTCACACACTCCGTTTGCAATTGTTTCAAAAATTTGGGGTGTCATCCTGTATCCTTGCCATGCCCTCCCCCTACAAAAATACCTGGTTCAGTTATCTATGCTTACATCTAATAAAGGTTGAAATTGTACATATGAGGTCTCATTGCTTCACAGCACACACAAAAATGTCTTGAAAATGATATAAACATGTCATAAAGGCATTTTGATTTTGATCAAGATGTTTTAATGTTTAAATAAATGTTGGCTTATATCAGGCATGAGACTGCACTTTCCTAAAAAAAACTGAAAAAACTGAAAATGCTTGCGTGAAATTGGGCAAAAAGTACCAAAAACAGGCTGAAATTAAATAAAGTTGCGGAAATTTTGACTATAAAAAAAACTGAATTCAGTTTTTAAACTGAAAATTCTCATGCCTGTTATATAAAGGTCATGAAAACATTCAAGAATAAAATTGAACTTGAACAACAACAACATTTGTAAAATGTCAAAATTTTATTGCAAAATTTGTTTTGACAAACACATTTGCAAAATATTTTAAAAACATGATAGAATATTTAGCATCAGGTTCTCAAAAATGTTTTCTGAATGTTATGTAAAACGTTTTACATTTTTATTTATTTATTCGTTATTTATTCAGGAAAATTCCATCAATACAAAAGTACTGGTCTCCCTGGAAGCCCTGATAACATACATATAACATTGATATACAAATAATATTATGAGAATATGATATGAATAATATACAAACATGGAAATTTAGAACAAGTTCAAATTCATAAATTAATGAGGAGGGCTATAATAACACGACATTTAAATGTTTTCTCTAAAACATTTTATATTTGGGTTCTTCATAAATAGACACAGAAATTAGTTGGAAACTATAATGCGTCGTACCTAAACAAGATGAAATGTACATTTACAATATAGCAACTACAAATCTCTTTTTATACTTGACAATTATTATTGCTTGTTTTATCATATCCCAGATTTTGATGAGTGTGGCTCCTCAGAAGACAATGACTGTTCCAACGATGCTCAGTGCATTAACACTGATGGATCTTTCACATGTAGATGTCTGGGTGGTTTTGTAGACCTTTCCTCTGATTTAGCCAATAAACCAGGAAGAATTTGTGCAGGTGAGTCTGTCCTTATAGTCATTTATGAAGAACATCTGGTTTCAAGCAAAGACATTATGTCAGAGGAATGCTGATTTTGTATTGTGCAACATCATACGATTCCTGTCATACAAAGTATTTTTAGCAGTGATCAAAAAAAAAGCGCAGTGATTTATAGTGCGTTGCACACAGGCACAACGCCTAGACGTTGATCCACAAGCCTCAGCACACTTTACAGGTTGTCGCTGACCACTACGGCCCCATATCATTCCATAAAACATTTAAAAACAATTCAGGGACTTTGCTACTTCAAGAGCGCAGACCCTAGACATTCCATAAATAACCTTCGCAACCAGGATCAGCTCCCCGAGTTTGGTAAGGGTTACAATGAGACAATTAGCTGTAAGTTCCTTGTCTAGGGGAATTTCAAGCTAACTCAATTTTTCCACGAGAGCGTAATAGGCACCACCAGGGTTCGAACCTGCAACCTCTCGCACCATAGCCATATCGATTGAGCTAACTTGACTGCTATCAATATCAAACCATTTTTGAAGTCAATACTTGTGAAGTCAATGTTTGTGTTTTCATTGTCACAACACACCATCTGTAATTGTTGAAGCATAGACCAACAAAGTATTCCAGACATTTCCAGTAAGAAGTTACTATACATATGCCATACCCAATTTGACAAACATATGTGCACATATAATGAGATCTTTTGGTTTGACTCGAATTTTTGGTGCAAGAGTCAAACATCAAAAGTTCCAAAATTCAAACACTTGGTTCACAGTGCAACTGGTTCACAGTGCCACTGATTCAGTGCCACTGGTTCACAGTGCAACTGGTTCACAGTGCAACTGGTTCACAGTGCCACTGGTTCACAGTGCCACTGATTCAAAGTGCAACTGGTTCACAGTGCAACTGGTTCACAGTGCAACTGGTTCACAGTGCCACTGGTTCACAGTGCCACTGATTCACAGTGCAACTGGTTCACAGTGCAACTGGTTCACAGTGCCACTGGTTCACAGTGCCACTGATTCACAGTGCAACTGGTTCACAGTGCAACACACAGTGCAATCAAATATGCATAGAGGGCAAAAGAGTGGATATTTCCAATCTATTATCTATTCTAAGCCAATTGCTGTTAATCTCCAACCCTCATTTGTTTGCATAGAATTGAAGGTGTGCAGTAGTTCCATCAATATTGACTGCCATGCCAATGCAACGTGTTATGAAGCTGGGCCTGGACAATTCACTTGTAGATGTGATGCTGGATTTACTGATGTCTCACAAGATATAAACAACCAACCTGGCAGGAATTGTCAAGGTATGTCTGTCTGTCTGTCTGTCTGCTCATCTGTTCTCTCTGTCTGTCTGTCAATGTGTCTTGCTTATCTACTTCTGACAAATGAATATAGAATGACTTGTGGATGTGATCCCGGGAAACTATTCAAAATTATTATTGTTTGTCTATTTTTTATACAGTGGAAACTCATCAACACAAAATTGCTGATAACACAAAATGATTTTCAAGTCCCAAGCATAAATATAATATGTTAAAAGACCTCATATTAACACAAAATTCTGTTAACACAAACTAAAACTTCAGGCCCTGACAATTTTGATATTAACAAGGTTTCACTGTACAGTATAACTAGAACTGGGGATACCATACAAATTACTGTAACTTTATTTCTTTCCATGTACGCCCAGCATGCTCATAGGCTTTTTAGCATGCAGTGGCTCCGGAACCAGGGGGGGGGGGGGGCAGGCACCCTCAATAATTTTGGTGCGGGGGCCCAAGTACCCTAGGGCCCCAATAATCTAAGGTAAAATTCACAATTTTAGGGTAAAATTCAAAAAATGAAGGATAAAAAGTAATATTCATGATTTTAGGTATAATTCAAAATGCAAGGTAAAATTCATGTAAAAATGTATGCATTTCAAAAGCTTCCATGCTTTGCGCGCGAGGGGGAAACCCCACACCCATCCCTTCAGCGTTTCGCATTCCAGAGCAGGCCCAAAATTTTGGGCCCCCCAATATTAAAAATCTTCCAGAGCCTTTGGCATGCCTTAGTATTTTGCTTGAACCTGTTCCTATTTGGACCGAAGTGTGTCTTAGCATATGGAGCAACAATATATTTTTTTTTAACCTGTCCAAATAGTAAATGTGAGTATATTTAGAGGGTTATGGAATGCATAAATACTACATAGAATAAAGCACAAACTTACCATCCAAGCAGCACAGTTCATCTCCCATTGGTTTTATCAGTGTTTACATTGGAATATTCTGTTTGAAATCCAACCCCCTGTGAAAGATTTAGGAAATGTCTTCCACAGGGGGAGTATGAATGGAATTAGCACATTAAGAAACATTATTTGAAACTTACCCTTTCTCTGTGGAGGATTCAGCTTGAATCTTTCTCAGAGAGTGTATGAAATTCAAATGGAGCTACCTATCATGTGTTCATTCCATTTGAAATCCATATTTCTTCCTCTATGGATATTTCAAACATCTTCCACAGGGGTAGTGTGGATTTTCAATGGAATAACCCATTCTTTTTGTGATGTTTATCAATATTTATTACAAGACTTTTATTTCTCCTGTTTTTACAGAACTTTGTCCAACAAACTACTGTGCCAATGGTGCCACTTGCCTGACGGATTTGAGCTCAAGCATCTGCATGTAAGAATGAATTGAGGATGGGTTAACACCTAAATTGTTCAAAATTCTATTACAACAAACCATGGCATTTTTACAATGATTAATAAATCAGAGTGCAACACATTATAGTAACACTATTCATATTTGTGTGTGTAAACTTGAAACTGAAACAATTAATTTATAAATGGTTGCTAATTGTTGCCATTGTAAAAGGAACTTGCCCATCTTGACACACTTCATAATAATATTTAATAATTTACTGGCATTCTGTGAAATGTACCGATGAGTTGTGATACCAGGGGGCTGACAGGCCCTGAGGCCCAGTGGCATAGCCAAGGGTGAAGCTACCCCCCCCCCAACCTGTGTCATGGTATCCAACCTCATATTAGACTATGCCATGACTAGTCGAATTTTATTAAAAATATGTTATTATTAGTCATGATGAACCCATTTTGTTGAACTCAAAATTAGACTGATGTTTATTAAAATTAAAGTATTCAATAGTAAAATGGTCATAAAGAGTTAAAAATATCAGATGATTAGTGACAATAAAAGTGATTGAATGCAACATTATCTTGCATAATTATAATGGCTCACTTTAATACTGAACAATTCTGATTTTGGAATCTACCAGTTTATTGATAGCGAACCCCGAATATTCGACTATGGACTTTGAATTGTAAGCAGAACTTTACCCCCTGGACTTTGCTCTCTAAAAACACACTGTCAAGCATACTTGTTTATCAGTCCATTAACCACAAGTACACGCTAGATGTTTGATGAGAGATTAACTTTAGCGTCAACACAAAAGCGCCGCAAAATACCACAGACAGTTGTGTGCGGTGTAGTTAATGGTAATGGCGCAGGCCCAGAAGATTTAAACCATAGCGCGATCCCGGGGGGGCACTCACATTTCCCAGCTATACGGGTATGTGCCGCGGCGACGACCCCCCTTTTTCAGAGCCGCTAGCCGTTCCTTAGACCCTCTGAATTCATTGATTGCCCGCTCTGAAGCCCCGAAAATTTTCTAGCCGTTCCATAGACCCTCAGACCATCGATTTCCGCTCTCATTGCATCTTGATAGGCGTGTTTTCTGTCCTACTATTTCAAGCCCAAAAGCTACTTTTGCGAGCCCAAAAACTTCAAAGGGAATTTTCCATAAATTTCTTCCCCATTGAAACACATTGTATTAGGAATAAGGTGAACTTTGGGCGGGGTTTTGGGCTTCCTTAGTAGTGGCAACACTGGTTTGTTTATAAACAGCCTGCCGCGATGCTGATGCCGATGCTTTCAGCTGATGAACATTTTGCTAGAAATAAATGATTTTGAGATCTCTTTTGGGAATAAAATTGCCAAATATGAGGAAAAGTACCTCAAATAATTGTGTGCACATCCTTGCAGCTGGCCATAACAGTGAATTAAAAGGTAATTTACGATCTACTGGTCTAGTGGAATGGTGTCAAATTCTGCACACTTGCACTCAATCATCTCATGCAGTTCAATGTAGTCAAAATGTTTTTCTTTTCGGCACTGAAAAAAATATTCTTGTGGGTTTGTTTTTATGATGGGCTTTTATGTAATGCTGCTAGCTGCTGCTATAATTATCAGTAGGCTAATAGCATAGATTGTAGGTCTGCAGGGTCTAGTAATTTTGATTCGAATGCTGTTTTGCTTTGCTGAGATTTTCATCGTAATAGGCCAAAACAGACCTATTTTGCATATGGTTTTCCTGATTTAATAATTTAATGCACAATTCAAAGTGAAATCGATTCCTTCAAAAATCTGTGGCAAAAACGTAACAAAATTGAACCTTGAGTGCATGATGTTCTAGTTGCCGAGATTTTTCAGATTTTGGCGACTGATCAGTTCCCAAGACCCCCTTTTGGCCAGTCAAACAGTTCCCAAGACCCCCTTTTTGACCGGCCGATCAGTTCCCTAGACCCCCCTTTTTGACCTGCCGATCAGTTCCTTAGACCTCAAGTTCGAAACTGACGGTGGCACACCCCTACCAAAAAAAAAATTGAGTGCCCCCGGGAGCGCGATATGGGCGACCAATCACAAGGCAGATCCATTTAAAGATGCATTACATCATGGCCAATTTTAGTTAGGCCAGAAATTGGCCTAACTCTCCATAGAGTCCCGTGTTAAAAATCTTAACCGCAAGGCAAAGTCAGTAGTCTACTTGGGAAGCTAACAAAGAGAGGGAGTAGGGTGACTGAAAAGATATCCAGAGTATGCACAATGGGCAAGTGGACTACGGGGTAGTCTAACCTCATATTTGAGCTTTTTATGCCTTTTTGTGTATTTTTTAGCCCATTTTTGTCAAATTTTGCCCCCTTTGAAAGTTGCCAATATCCCCCACCCTCTTTTCCCACCTGAAAAAGTCCTTTGGCTACAGACCCACTAGCCCTCCTTTGTCTAAGCCACTGGCTTCGCTATGTAACAGTTAATTATTATAATAATTATAACAAGAGCAGGATATTCACTGGGAAGGAATGAGTTCACTTGGATGCTAAAATAGGTCCTGCATGGTGGGAAACTTTATACATAGCTGATTTAACCAATAAATAATCGGGCATTATGAAATATATAATAGGTGAGAGTGTTATGTTATTTCATTTGAAACGCTCAAATTGACATGGCTAAACTTTCATAATTTCACATACTCATGTCTCCCTGCCTAAAGTATCCTTACAAACCCATATTATAGACCTTATGTTGTATACAAACCTATATTATAGACCTAATGTTGTATACAAACCTATATTATAGACCTAATGTTGTATACTTTCAATACAATTTGATACTACAGATGCCCGTCTGGTTTCTATGGCAACAGATGTCAATTTGAAGAAATTCAAGGTAAGTTTAGCTTTCAGTTCAGTTGTCTTTTCCAAATAGGTCTACTGCAAACAAATATAAACCTATGTGATGCTAATTTTGTATACACATACATGTTCTGTGTTAACACGGACAGTGTTCAGGACTATACTTGGGGACTATAATACAAGTGATGATGGTATTATGCAGAGTATTATGTGTTTTCTGCCATTTCAAGTACATTTTTACACCAAGTTTACATAATGATATGACACAACAACTGGATATAGGTATGCTACTTGCCAATAAAGTGTGTGGAGCTCATTATGCATTTTTACAATATTTCTGAATAATTCTGGTATACCCTGCGCACAAGTATAACCCTAACCTCGACCCTAACCCTAGCCCAAAAAAATTGGGTGCACAGGATAAAAAAGAATTGTATTGAAAACACAGGGTGCGCATGATAAACCATAATTGTAGTAGCCATTTTCATGCAGAGGAAACTGTGATGGTCTGCCTATAGCTGAGAGTACACAGTATTAACAGAACATACTTTCATCTTCCTTTGGCAGCAATTGCCCAAGAATACCCCCACACCCCCACCCCCACATACACACATACCCCACACACCATCCAGACACCCCTACATGTTTGCCGGCAAACAGGGACCCTGCACTGGACCGGCAAACAGGGTCACATTTTTTCTGACCCCAACACAAATTATACACATTTGTTTTTGGATTTTTACCTATCAACCGGGGACTAATTTTTATATCAGCAAAAGATGATACACTCTCAAATGCATTTTAGCTAAACAGGGACGGTTCCTGATTGCAGTAATGTCGACAGTTGGAATGCTAAGTTTCATAAAAAACTGTTTGCAGTGGCGTACCCAGGCCGCTCCTAACTGGGGGCTTAAGAAAAGGTGATTTTTGCCTCCCCCTGTATCAGAAACCGGAAATGGTTGACCCAAATTTTTTCCATGGTTTGAAAAAGTGAAGAGCAACAAAGAAAAAGTATAATAGGAGCTAGCGACCAAAAAGCACAAAATTGTCATTTATAGTTCCAACTGTTAAAACCTTTTTTAACAATTTTTCCGCCCTTTTTTTAAAAATAATTCCTTTTGCCGCCCATTCTTCATCAGCCGACCATTCTTTTTTGCCACCCCCTGCTTTTACCCCAGGGGGCTCGCTCCCCAAAATACTTGCATGATTAACGGCAAATGCATACACATGAACACACCACCACAGGATCTTACCCAGTCTTGATTTTAAATCACATGTCGATTGTTTTATTTCTTTTGTTTTCCTTCAGGAATGAAATCTACCTATGTGATTGGTATAGTGTTGGGCACAGTTGCATGCGTTGTTATACTAGCAGCCTCATTGTTTATCATCAATTGTATGTATGGTCACTATACACGCACAACTCACAAGATTAAACACTCGCCTAACAAGAAATACCAGCTGGAACAATCCACATTTTCACCTGTAAGTGGCAATTTTTTGCAGAAAATACAATCTTCTGCAAATGTGACCCTTTTGGTGCATAACTAAATGTACAGAGCACAGAGGAGTAAGATAAGACAGAGCGCGTACCACCAGTCAAAGTCTCCGCCTCATCCGATAATGAGGGCCGATTGTTCCATGAAATGCGACAGGCGAGACTGCTACGCAATTGCCGCGTATTTTCATGGTCTATCGCGTAATCGCGAAAAGCACGCATACGCAAGGCACGCAGTCTGGCGTGATTGTTTGACACACAACACGATCGAACAATCGGCCCTCATGAATATCACGAGAACTGGTACCATACAATACACAGGGACTTTGACTGGTGGTACGCGCTCTGTCTTATCTTATTCCTCTGTGGTACAGAGTCATCAGTACAATGAAACTCATAGGCCTATGATGAAACTTTTAGTTCCCGTTAGTTATTCCTATAGACTTAAATTTTCTGAAAATTATTTGATTTGATGTGATTTGCTTTTATTTGAATTCTTTCTGATTTGATTTGAATTTATTTGAGTTGACTTGATAACAAGTACTTACTTTGCTTTGATCTGATTTAAATACAGTTGTTTGATTTTAACCCCATGAGTACTAAATTATCAGTCTTTCATACATACTTTTAGACAGGCCTAGCCATTTAATTTGGATTTTAAAGGTGAGGGGTTCATCACTGGCTAGCATGATGCTAAAAAAGTGGCTGAATTTGCATAAATTCCACTAATTTGGTTATAATCAAGTAGAACTTCAATCTTAAAACAGTTCAAATATTAAAATGTGTGTGAAGCGTGTGAAAATTGTGACTTTCATCGCTTGGAAGGGGCACAGAATCAATGCTGAATTTGTTGATTCAACACCCTAAGAGCCCTCTAATCACACATGGTTTTTCTTTGCTTTGATTCCATTCGATATCAATTGACTCCATAGGATGCTGATGTATGGGACCCTGCACATCTAGAGGAAGGGTCACATGAGACTATGATACCATGGCAACCACAGCAAAGCCACCATCTTGTTGATCGACAAGGCACTGTGAGTATTTACCTCATATTCAAACATTTTATAATTTATAATTCTGTATGGAAATTATGTTAAACTGTGCATTGTGTCATAAGTTTAGTGTTATCACACTTTTCAGGACATTTGTCAACATTAAGTGAATGAAAATATGCTTAGTGCCAAAATATTCAAAAAGCAATAAAATTAAGATTCTTCAAATTCTTGTGGTACATATGAAGAGTTTAGATGCGAAAAGTAAGCCTAATATATCCTCTTTTCGTGATTTGAGATATTATTATTATTATTATTATTATTATAATTCATCAAATAAATATAGAGCACATAAGAAAATATGTGGCCTTTTTATCATATTTCAAAAATAAACATTGGATTTGTTTAAGTAGTGTTTCAAATTGAAGCTAGCATTATAGGTCAGATGTTGGTGGCCTTAATGCAAACATTTTGAAAATGGCATGCATCTTGCATTTGAATTCTACATTATCCTTTACAACATGGCTTGCAAGGTGTATGTATGGCATAGAAGACACAGACATATGTACCTCCCTATCATGTGTAATGAACCTCAAAGACATGCCCAACACTGATTCAGCTCAAAATCCAGCATATCTTTAAACCTTTCAAAACATTGATTTTCAGGAGGCCACACACTCTGGTGTATACAACATGGCTTATAACAATCAACCTCAGGAGTACTATCCACAGTTTGTGAGACCATATGTAGCTTCTGGGAAGGTAAGAGTATGCAAAAATAAGTTGTTTATGTCAAGTGATTACTGCATGCATGTATTTGTTTCTGCTACAACAAGGGGCATTTCATGCATATTGCACCCTAATTTTGGTTCAGTTGTTAACATGTATGCAATGTTTGTCCATAATAATATTAATTCTGAAATAGTTGAGCTTAATTTAGCATCTTTCATGTAAAAGTACAATTTTGTAATCAGGAATGCTATTCTACAACACATAAATTACTGCTTGGTACTAGGCTCTTTGGATACAAGTATTCAATATATCAAAATAAGGCAATGTTTTGTTATTTGATTTTTTTTCTGAATTCTCTGAGAGCCCATTACAAAATATGTTTGTGGGTACAAAATTGATGAGTAAATTACTAATCCTGCATGTGGCCGTTTACTTATTCTATCATTATTGCTTCTTTCTCATTCAGGAAAACATCAGAGACCAAGCTCTAGCACCTAATTACTGGGACCGCTCTGGTAGAAGAGATGTGATCCTCCTGGATGACATCCAACTTCCTACTGATATGGCAACAACACACATGTACCTCCCACCCACTACAGAAGCACCAGCTCAGGGGGTACCAATGGTGCCTGTCAGAGATGCTAGAGGTCAAGAATACCTAGTTCCTATTATGGAATAAAATTATTTCCTGCGTATCAATTATAAAAATAATACAAATCATCAAGTTTAATGACAATGTAATTATAAATGTTGAAGTAAAAAAACTGTTATTATATCTTATAGCTTTTAAAGCAATAACATACAACTTTAGTCCAACTTTAATTTTGTTTTTGCCAAAAATTTAAGGTTTTCTGGTGATTTTAAGCCAAAATAATGAAAGAAAGCCCACTTACTATCTTGGCAGATAACTGTGGTGTTCTATGGGGATTTTAATGTCTGAATTAATCAAATAAGACATTAATTTAATATGCAAACGTTAAAAATACTAGTATGCCAAAAATCTAGTTTAAAAATAATTAGCCAAATTAATTTTGCGAGATTGTACACTATGGCTTTAAGTGTAACAAAGTTGTAAAAAATTGCTGAGTTCAAGTAGGCCTACATAATGACCTAAATGATAATGATGTCAAAGTGGTCCATTTTCATGTGACAGTTTTTACAATAACGGAATTAGCATATGTGATGTGTAGGTTCAGACCCATATGCAGGATTTTGCGGGGGACTTTTGTGAAATGTGGACTTTCTTTCCAAAGAGAATTTTTTTGGCTTTTTGCAAATTTGGGGGTTGCTTGTTCACAGGTGGTGTTTACAGGTTTGTGTATTCATATGGACCATAAATCTGTCAAGGTCAAAGAAAAATGAGTTTGTCCCTGTGTGGGCTCACATGGAGTTGGGAATGTAATACCCCTTTCAAAGACTTGATACAATACAATGAATGAAAACTTAACATTGGGAATTTTAAAATGGTTATACCTAACTATGAATGGGGGGGCTCGGGCTTTTCTTATCATTAAAGATGTGAACTATATGCTGTCCTATGGTGATTTACTCACTATCAAGAAGGAATTCTGAGGAATTTTTATTAAGGTGCATTATTTTTTTATAAAGAAAAATGAACTCCATCAAATTTTCTTCAATTCCTAAATGCAGAGAAATATCGTGCCACGGTGGCATCATCATTGAATTCTGTGTGCAACAAAAAAATGTTATGGAAGGTAATTTCCTGACAATGTATTTGACTTAGTGATGACAACTTGAAGTGGGCATACTAGTTTTATGATTCATTAAAAAGGCCCTGTATAGCAACCAGCATTGAGCCAAATATATGTGACCTCTCACATCTGCACATGCCAGTTGTCCCAACAACTAAACTTAAATCTTAACCAAGTTATTAACTTGTTGTTCGGATGAGGTTCTCCATGCAAACACATGTCCAGAAGTGTATTTTTGTATTTCACATTTTTCCTGCACATGCCAGAATGCTTTTACAAATTGTATGTGGTAATAAATTCTAACCCAACCGAAACTCACTAAAGTTTACTATGAAAAGCACTGCGCATGCATGCATTCCATGTGATACCGTGAGGCAATCAGCCCAAGTCATATATACCCAGAGAATTGCTGGCCAGGCCAGCGCAACCCCCATAGCTACAGGTCGGTGATCTTCTGTATGGCATGCAAGGGGTCAAAGGTTCGAATCCTGGGGGGTACCAAATGACTTCTTTGTTCATCTTCTCTCCTTTTTTGATTCGTCTTTCACTTCCAATAGCAAAAAATTCATGAGTTGGGTTAGGGAATCATAGAGCATGTGGGTGAGAGGCAGCACAGCAAGCACTTATAACCATGCAAAGGATGGATTTCATGCTTTCATGAGTCCTCAGCCATTGATGTTGCATGTAAAATGGTGATTTCAATTCGTACACCTTCCTAATTACCCTTATCATGCTTATTATCATGGTTATGTTAAAATTCAGGCTTGCAGCAACTGCTGTTTTGTCACATATATCTGGCATCTTTGACACATGCACACTTACCCAGGCTCACCCTAGATCTGATCCTAACCATAATTGTAAGCCAAACCTAACCAGAGTCCTCAGCAACACTAATTCTAATCCTACGCATAACCAAAGTCTTAATACTGATTAAAGGTGGAATAATCCCTTCCCTTACCGAAAAACACAAAGTCAGTTAACATGAAATATCACAATATGTAAACAACTTTATTATGGCATATTATCATCTGGAGTCAAAAAGTAGAGTTTGAACCATAACATAAACCCCATTTAAATATTTCTTCCTTTCACTAACCATTCTCTTTTATGTTATCGATGTGTGCAACTGAATTAGTCAAATGGAATATTATTTCAATTATGTAGATTTTTCAAAAACACATTCCTTTCAAGAACTTGTCTTTCCAAAAACACTACTGACTTTATAAAGATACGTAAAAATGTTTAATTATGATAATGGGTTATACTAATTATTTTGTGAAAAAATAAATGCACTTATATATTATTCTTTTCTATATACTTTCTTATTTTTGTATCATATCATAAACAGAAATAGAGCAGTACTTGTAGAATTAAAATAACTCCTGGTGTTGGGGTAGTTACATATGCATTTGTGTTTACTTGATTGATTTGATTTTGGTCGTGTTTATTTTATATATGATTATGGTTCAATTCAATAGACACAAGAAGGTTTTAAATGTTTATTTGAAAAGGTGATCATCTTTTGAAGATCTCATGAAATTAAAGTTTTTACATATTTGTTTCCTACCATAAGAATTCTAATTTTGAATCTTGAGCTATTCAATTTTGACCAATTTTCAAAACAATGCCCACAATGCCTGGAAACATTTGTTGTGATATCAAAACAATGCCCACAATGCCTGGAAACATTTGTTGTGATATCAAAACAATGCCCACAATGCCTGAAAACATTTGTGATATCAAAACAATGCCCACAATGCCTGGAAACATTTGTTGTGATATCAAAACAATGCCCACAATGCCTGGAAACATTTGTTGTTATATCAAAACAATGCCCACAATGCCTGGAAACATTTGTTGTGATATCAAAACAATGCCCACAATGCCTGGAAACATTTGTTGTGATATCAAAACAATGCCCACAATGCCTGGAAACATTTGTTGTGATATTAAGGATGTTGTAGTTTTTACGAGGGTCATTCAAAAGTTCTACCTCCATCATCATATCTCTGTTATCTTACGTGCCAGGATATTGAAATTACCCATGATTATACTCTTGAATCTTGGCTACAAAATAAAAGCTATTTGATGAAATGTGATTTTTGGATGTTTAGATATGTTGGTTAAAGCGAATACAGATTTTGACCTCAGAAACAGTTAAAAACTGAAGCCAAAAGTTTTGTTCGCATCATAGGGTAGATTTGGATCACCATCTCAACTGGCTAATGTAAGAAACAGTTGCTAAAACACAGCCATGGGTTGTCATGAATTTGATCACGGCCGTTTTTAACGTCTACTTTTATCGAAAACAACGAAAACTGAGGGGGTAAACTATTAGTCTCGTATATACGTTTGTGGCGTGTCAGCGAATGCCCACCGTTACTGATGAGTACGTTGAAGATATGGACACGTAATACATATTACGCTTTAAGCTTACTAAAAGTTAAGTTTTTAAGCTTACTGAAAGTTAAGTTTTTAGCTTCCTTAAAATCCCATTAGATCATGGTTATATAATAGTTAAAGTGTCCAATACCTTCAATTTAACAATAATTTTGTCTCTAAGCTAAAGCAATTAATGTAAGTTTAATTGAATATGTTCCAAATTTATTGGGAATTTTGGCCCGTAGAGCATTTAGTTACGTAGCTGGTTGAAACAATCTAAAACTCATCGCGTAGCGTTACATTTGTAACACGGACCAAATTGGTCCTTCGAAAGAGTGCGACGATGATATCGGAACATACCGATACACTATTTCACTACGGAACCCGTAAATTACTACGAACCCAGTAAATTACTACGGAACCCGTAAATTGCTACGGAACCCGGAAATTGCTACGGAACCCGTAAATTGCTACGAACTCAGAAATTGCTACGAACCCGTAAATTGCTACGGAACCCGTAAATTGCTACGGAACCCGTAAATTGCTACGGAACCCGTAAATTGCTACGGAACCCGTAAATTGCTACGGAACCCGTAACTTGCTACGGAACCCGTAAATTGCTACGGGAACCCGTAAACTGCTACGGAACCCGTAAACTGCTACGGAACCCGTAAACTGCTACGGAACCCGTAAACTGCTACGAACCCGTAAACTGCTACGGAACCCGGAAACTGCTACGGAACCCGTAAACTGCTACGGAACCCGTAGAACTGCTACGGAACCCGTAAACTGCTTTCGGAACTCGAAACTGCTACGGAACCCGTAAACTGCTACGGAACCCAGAAACTGCTACGGAACCCAGAAACTGCTACGGAACCCGTAGAACTGCTACGGAACCCGTGAATTGCTACGGAACCCGTAAATTGCTATGTTATGTAGAAGTTTATCAGAAATTTTGGCCCGTAGAGCATTTAGTTACGTAGCTGGTAGAAACAAGCTAAAACTCATCGCGTAGCGTTACATTTGTAAATCGGACCAAATTGGTTCTTCGGAAGAGAGCGACGATGATATCAGAACATACCAATACACTATTTCGTCATCGTAAAGAACTACGGAAGGACAAAATATAAAAAATGGAGAATTTATCGAGATTGGTAAAAACAAGCGAAAAGTCATAGCGTATCGTTACGTATCTCACACGAACCAAATTAATGCTTCGTAAGGGTTTGACAACAAAATCGCAACTCACAATGATTTCAGTCGGCGCACACACACTACATGTTATACTTCTGGGTTTCTATGTACAGTTTACATGTACATGTACTGTACTGTAGTACAGTACGTATTATAGTGGCTATAGTGCGTGTATTATCAGTACATGTCATATCATTTCTGCAAAGTATATGGACTGTGACACTGTTATGCTCGCACAAATTATTATCATTAGCATCTGTTTTACTTGTAAATAAAGCGAGGATGATTATTAACTGTTTTTATGTTCCAATATTCTGACTAAAATACGCTACACCGTACGGTATGATTCGCATTTTGTGCAGTGAATAGTGATGGTGTACGGACATAAGTTGTCTATTATCAAGCATCTAAGGAGTGTGAACGGTAACTCTTGGATAGCATTTTTATCTAAAGCTTCTGGTTTACTTGAAAAATTAATAAAATATAATTGGGAGTGTTTTTGTGGGTCTATTCTAGTGATCAAAATGGGCTATTTTCAACTTCGAAGGACATTTCGTCATTATTATCGGCGACCGATTACATTCGTAACTATGTAGGGTTGGGTATGGGAATTTTGAGTCAACAGTACCGCTATTACTTTGTGTGCTAATTGGTATCGGTAGTTTTAAATTATAACTCTTTGTATCGCCCAACACCAGTTAAACCAAATAAGACTCCTTAAGTCAAAACTGAGGGCGCTCTAGATAAAAGTAGACATCACGCATAGGCGGCGAACGGCCGTGTGATATGTGCGAGTAGCAATCAAGCATTTGTTTCATCAGTCAACAGGGGGTAATGTTACTTACCAATGACTTGGATTCTATTCAGGCAATATGCCGTGAGCACCACCATTAAAACATACAGCAACATCTACAATCTAATTTGAACCAAAACTTAATGGAAACATCTGCACTACAAAACATAAAACACAAAATGTACCATTATCAATTTATTGCTTGATATTTATTGTGTCATATCTAGCTGATTCTAGAAATGCAAACATAAAATGTAACAAAAGATACAAACAGACTATGAAAAAATATGACAAATTATAATACTATACATTTCTTAATACAAAATTGAATACACATTGGAAGTGTTGACTCTATCACTTCATAATATAATAATATTGAAAATATAAGAGAGGACATGCTTCCATTTTACAGTTCAAATATTGAAATGAATTTTAAGCTAATGGAAATATCTCAACCTTTTTATAATTTGGAAGTTTGTGAACAAGTACTGTGAAAGTTTCAATAATATTTTTGGAAGCTTTTGTAAGATCAATATAAAAATATTTTGTGAACCATAAGGCACTAAAAACATTTAGGTTCACATTGTATATGTGTGGCTATCAGTAACTAATACCCTGATATTGTACATGCTTTTGAAGACAAGTTGGTTTGAGTCATGCATTCCTGCCATGTGAAAGTCATTTACATCAATGACA
Source organism: Amphiura filiformis (assembly GCF_039555335.1). Lineage (NCBI taxonomy): Eukaryota > Metazoa > Echinodermata > Ophiuroidea > Amphilepidida > Amphiuridae > Amphiura > Amphiura filiformis. The sequence continues at coordinate 8,910,289 of NC_092647.1, forward strand.
TCTTTTGTGTACCTTCCCATAGTCCAATCAAATTCCTGATATACTAAAGCGTTCGACAAAGTACCTCATGAGCGACTTTTAGGGAAATTGGATTACTATGGAATCCGAGGAACCATCAACCATTGGATTAGGATCTTCCTTACAGACCGTAAACAACAAGTCGTGTGTGATGGCGAATACTCTTCCTCTAAACGTGTGGTGTCTGGAGTACCCCGAGGCACAGTACTCGGACCACTACTGTTTTTGCTATACATAAACGACCTTCCAAACCAACTCCAAAACACAACCAGACTCTTTGCAGATGATTGCTTAGTTTATTCTTCAGGAAAAACATCCGCCCACATTGACTCTCTTCAGAAAGATCTTCTAGAACTTGAAGAATGGCAGAACATGTGGCAGATGTCATTTAATCCATCTAAATGCTCCATCCTTCAAGTCTCAACTAAGCGTGATCCTCCATCGAAACCAATCATCTTCTGTGGCCAGAAACTTGACCAAGTTAAATCACATCCATACCTGGGAGCTGAACTAGAAAGCAGCATGAAGTGGAAAGAACACATAAGAAAGGTGACCACAAAAGCCAGTAGAGTACTGGGTTTCCTGCAAAGAAACATCTGGTTTTGCTCCAAGAAAGTGAAAATAGCTGCTTATAAGACACTAGTGAGACCAGTTCTGGAATATGCTAGTTGCGTATGGGATCCGCATGTGAAGAAAAACATCAATAGCTTGGAAAGGATCCAGAGACGGGCAGCCAGATTCTGTGTCCATAATTTCAAGAGAGACGCTAGTGTAACTTCCATGCTTGAACACTTGGAATGGAGCACATTGGAAGATCGTAGGAAAAACAGCAGATTGACTATGCTGTACAAGATTCTCAATGGCCTTGTAGGTATAGACAAGACCAACTACCTGGAAGCAGCAGAACAGACTATCAGTACTAGAGGGAAGCACAAACACAGTCTGAGAAATGATTTCATCAAAAGGATGTTCACCGCTCTCCTTCTTCCCCGGACATTGAGAGAATGGAATGAGTTGCCCAAAGAGGTAGCTGGAGCGCCTCAATCGACGCCTTCAAACAGCAGCTTCAAGCACTACCAATCCATCCCAAAGCAGCACGTTAGATACCAAACCATTTCAGCACAGCATATGCACAGCACTTAGATTGATATCCAGCCTTATCCTTTTGCCATTCCCCCCCTTTTTTTTATTTCTTTTGCGCGCGAGTACCCCATACACTAGGTTGACGAAATGTGGCATATTAATAAAGCCACCCTGTCGACGTACTTAAGAAGAAGAAGAAGATACCATAAGGAAATAGTGGGCTAGCCTGACTGAAATTCTAAGCAAGTCAAGTTGTTTTCAACCGAGACCATAGGCAGCCACAGCAAATTTGCCATCTGCTGTACACAGATACTTTTGAGAGAGTTTTGAGAGCCTCATAAATGTAAAGCATCACACATTTTCTTAAGGACATTACCTTTTGGAACTTGTAAACATAACAAAGAATAAGAGGTGTGTAAAAGTTGCAGTGTCTTTGAGCATTTACATTTTCAGCAGTGATGCTAACTAGCAGCCCTCCTATAATCCATTACTGTAATTTGCACAATTTTTGCCGCTGATAGAGTTAACATCTAGGCCTATATCAAATCAATATCACATATTATAGGGTATTCTTAAACACTTGAGAACGTTCCTGTAACCTTATTGGTTCATACTCGTGTGATATGACATGATATCACACACTTTAGTGTGTGGGTGTCGATGCGATACTTGTATGCGCTATTTGAACCAATCGGAGGTGCATAGCAACAACGGGACTGGTCGATTTTAAGCCCAAGGTAATTCCATGTAAAATGTAGGATTTAATTTGATTACAATTTGGTTTACTTATGATATTTTTATTTGAATTGAAGTGTTTAAGAATGAGCGATGTCACCGTGTTATATGAGACGATATATGCACTCCAGTGGCTAAAAACAATACCTTTATTCTGTAAGTTAAAGCGAGGTCAAGAATGGCATCACATGATTATTTCATTAATTTATAATCATGTGATACCCTTCTTGACCTCACTTTTGCAGTTTTACAGTATATGATATTAATGTGATATCGATGTTCACCCCATCAACAGCAGGAATGTGCCAAGTACAGGAATGGTCTATATCTCAACCACACAATGGGTCACATGTCTACTGCAAGGGCCCTGTGTATTATATATACATGTAGGGTCTTTTTGTCTCTTTGGTTTCGGTTCCTGTTTCAGTTTTCAGTTTCAGATCTCATTGTTATTTTGAAGTGTTAGCATGGTACCTGTGAACAATCCTTTTACTCTAATCTTTTGTTGCTCATCACTATAAAAGGTGGACTAAGAGAATTTCTGTTTTTGGTTTGAGTCATGTTAATTTCTGACACAAAACCTTGAGATGAGAGAGTTTGTGTTAATCTAGACAAAAGAAGTGTCTAAATTTGTGTTGACATGCGTTTAGTGTATAGGCACTTTCGCCTAGGCGGGAGTGCTTCGTGAAATAGCCTAGCATCGAAATATACACTAATCAGTGTTGCCTGGGGTGTTTCCAAGAAGTATTGGGTAGTTTTAGGCATGTAGGTAAACTTGTTTGTGCAATCGTGCAAAAATCAGTCATATGATTATGTAGAGATGAAACGGGGAATAAGTTTTAAGGTGTTGAGTGTGTGGTAATATGCAACACCAAAGAATTCCATTGAAGCGTAGCTGATTGATTTCATTCTTTGGCGTTACAATTGGAATTTGTAATCTAATAGGTTGGGCATATATGCGAGGACATAAAAGTGAGAGGGGCGCTAGACCATTAAAAACACAGGCGTTCCACACACGTGTTCTATAATCTTGTCTTATCCAGATGTGCAATGGTTTTTGGGGCTGTGGTGAGTAGGGGTGGTTTGGGGTTAGGGCCTATAGGTGGGCCTGGCTACAGAGTGCATAGCTCTGTAGCCAGGCGCCTATGTTCAAGGGTATTAATTAGGTTTGGTAGGCATCATTTTTGCCAGACGACGGTGGCCGACGTCATTAAATGTGGCAACAGCCAATATCGTAATCGAAACAGACAATATCCAGCCTTGATTGACAGCAGGCATCCACCTCTATTAAAATATTAAGCTGATTGGTATTTCAATCTAACAATGAATTTTCAAATTACAGATCAATTCACATAATCCCTTGCATTTTCATTTCTGAACAATAGAAGAACTGAAACCAAACAGATAAAAAGACCCATAACAGACAATAACTGCCCAATTTATAGTGCTGTCATTCAAATGGTGGGTTTTTTTTGTGGACATGTCGAAAACATTTATTAACATGTCGACATTAAAAGTATGCCCATTGCTCGGTCGAGAATGTCAATGAAGTTGAATAAACAATCATAATTACCACAGTAAATGCATATTCTACACATTAACGTTGATGCATGACATAAGCTTTCTTAAAATCGCACTTAAAATTGTTTTTTATAGTATTTCTTAATTTTACCACTATTTTGTAAGTACTGTGTGTCACAAACAATGTCGATAAATGTTGTAATCCAAATTTTTACGTCAACATCAGCAATTTTTTCTGATAATTATCGACAATATGTCGACATAATTGCATGTCGATGACAGCCCTATCCATGATGGCTGGTAATTGTCCTGGAATTGCATCACACAATGATCATGCTGTATAAAAAACAGTGGTCATAAACATCCGTTATGTATGCACACCTTATATGCTGATAGATATAAAATGCATATGAAAAATAAGTCTGTTGTAATGATATGCACAGAAAGCTTGTGATGTCAAAATGACTTTGTTAACTAATTAATCAGTTGTCTATTTCAGTATGACATAATATCCTAGCACTGGATATGACCATCACTGGATAGATACCAGCATATTGCATAATATAGATGATATGCAGGCATGTGACATAAAATATTCCTTCCACAGTCCACATTTTCCACTGACATGATTTCCACAACATTCCAAAAAAGCTTTCCTGTGTAATCCAAAAAGAATTATTCATATATTACATGAATATTATGGTGAATTACACATACAATGTTATAATTACTTGTGGTCTATCACATGACTTGGTTTGCCAGTTAGCTATCATAACTCTTCTTGTTGTAGGAACTCTTGTAGTGTAGCACTGTCAACTGGAATGTCCAGCAACTCTATGCCATCAAGGCCCTGTGAATGGACACATAACAAGTTGGTTAGTAAATGCTGCATCGCTATAATCGGAGATTAAAAAGACTAGTTTGTACTGACATCATCTGTCAATCAAACTCAGAAATGGTTTGTTTACCATTTGTCGTGATGATCACAGCTTGCCCTATGATTATTTTTACACTTTCAAACATGCAAACCATCTTAACAAAAGTTGTTAGGTCTTAATAATAAGGAACTTCCTTTCCTGAAGACACCAGGTCAACAATATGCTTAGAAAAGCTGCTCTTTGCTTGTAATTATACAAAAATTGTTATTTTCCGCCATTTTCTGCAATTCCTTTTCTCCCATGAAGGCACCAGATAAATCAACCCTCATTTTACATGCTGCTAACCATTCACAGGTTATAGGAGTTGATAGTCAGACGCAAACTAGTATTGTTACATCTGGCTCCGTTTATATATTGTCAATATTCATGAATATATAATGTAAGTCATATAGCATATGACGAGAAATCAGTGCCAACAATGTCATGGGCAAAATAATTGTGTGGAGAAAACAATCCCAAAGCTTATCAAATGCTCAACATTTATCTCATTCAAAATTCAAAATCAAGAATTTTATAGTTTAGGCACCCGGGCTATGCAGTTACGGTCAATTATACCCATATACCAATGGCGCAGTAGTCTTACATACCCAGACTATTGTTGTCTAAATCCCGGGTTTGAATGCGAGTCTGAATGGAGTTTGTTAGACCGGCTATGCAAATGCATGCATGACCATGACGCATGGTTGATCATGCTTCCAAATTCTGCACCCACTCACTGACTGAGTGCCCCAGCAAACCAGAGATGCACACACTTAATTGTATTGCTTGGAATGTAACTCCTCGTCATCATATTCATTCATTAAAAAAAAATTAATATTAAAATACTAAGTTTTGCCTTCAAATCCATGGTTTACGTATCCTCTCCTCGCAGAAAGTCTCTGTGTCAAAAGTAAAAGGTTGTCTTCGTGTTTTTGTTTTAAAACCGTGCAGGATGCTGCGAATCCTCCGCACCAAAGTCCACAGTCCATATAAAGAGACTGTAATGAGACTACGATATTAAAGTCTCACAATTTTTGCTAGTTGCCGTGGATCAACTAAATACAACGTTAACACAACGGAAAACGATCACTCTGAAAATATCGAGATTTACTGGTCATACTTGTGGAAAAAGGTGGATTATATGTTCCGATTTACTAGGGATCTATGAACTTAAAACCGGACCGAACAAGAGATCCATGTCCAAGGGTTTATGTCAAAAATGATCCCATGTCTAAGGATTTTCCAGCAAAAATTAGGGACCCATGTCTAAAGATTTTTACCCATTGATCGGCGGGCAAGAATTGGCCAACAGGCCGCCAGTTGAAAACCCCTGTCAAAAGACAAACAGTACTGCAGCTGGAGAGGGAGGCCTCATTGCAGGGCCAAACACTTCACCCATGCTGCCTATAACAAATCAGGGCCAGCTGCAAGACTTGAACACTGGACAGGGAATCAATATATTGGGCTCGTTGTGCTAGCCTATTCATTGTGCACTTCCATTAAAGGCACTGATGCAGATAAAGCCATGAAGCAGCTATATCTGGCTATGATGTTAAAACAATCTCACCTTGCGAGAGCGTATCAGCTTATGGTCCCTGAATTCAGTGAGTTGAGCCCTTAGTGTCAGGTCACTGTTCACAAGGAATGCTTCTCGGCATTTCTGATATAATTCATGAAATGACAGACCTGCAACATAAAAATGGTATTAACAAAATAATTTAATAAGTCTTATTTGGTTCACAACATAGCCTAGTGTTAATTGGGTGTTTGGGTTTTTTAATTGTTTTATGTATCTTTTATTGATTTTTACAGCTGCTTTTGTCCCTAAATAATGCAGATATATATTTTCTACAAAGCATGTTTTTGTTTTTTTCTGTTCTTTTGTTTGTTTGTTTTTACTTGCATTTTTCAAAATAAAATTCATTTTTAATCATTTGTTCTAATGGTTAGAAAACTTGTTTCACAAAAACACGGCCTGTTCTACTAAATTCTACCATTGGACTTGTATCTATTCAAATAAGAAAATGTGTCTCCAAATTTATAGCAACAATATGTGGTATCATTTTTGACAAGTATGAGAACAATATATAGCTTGTTTTGTTCCCTTTGTGCAATATGAATGTTTTACATCTGCCTCTTTCTTTCCTTACCATTGTATGTTGAGTCATCTTTATGCTCTAATTGGTACTGCACAAGAAGATTGAATATGCCCCTGTTGAGAAAAACAAAATGATGATTTTTACATACAATCAGTGGTAGATACAGGTTTTAAAAAGTGGGAGGGCATGGGTCTTAATTTCCCCAATTGAATTTTCAGTTCCCTTCATTCACTGTAATTGGTAGCCCTGTAATATTTCACCAACAGGGTGTATTTCCCTGACTGATGGCTCCTTTCCCCCAATCACCACCCCTTTTGCACATACCACTGCATAATATAGTCTCTAACATCGTATTTGTAGGAAGGAATGAAGGAAGGAAGGAAGGAAGAAAGGAAGGAAGGAAGGACTGATACAAAGATACACAACTCGTGATAGCATAAGGTCTTGTCTGAAACCAAAAGCCATACATTGTTGACTGCACACACACACCCCAACTGACACACGAACACACAACTTGTGATGCCTTAAGGTCTTTTCCGTCACACAACCTAAATAACTAATTTGCATCTGATGTCCCTGAGAATAGGTTTGATTCAAGGTATTTGATTGACAGGGTCATCAGACACAAACTAGTATTTTGTAAGTCTGTCTTTAATTATAGGGTCACACATACAGGTCAAAAGTTAATGGGTTCAAAAGTGACTCACCTAGCATTTGGTGTGAGACTCCTGAGGACATGAGTAAGAGAACTCAGTGCTAACACACCAGACTGCTGTACAAGTAAAGAATTCTCAAATGAAGTCTCTTCCACATACGGTTCAAATGTTGTTGCATCATAAAACAACCAATTGAAACTACTGGCTCTTGCTTGGTCCCAAACTGAAGACAAAACCACATAATTATAGTACATTGTATCAATTACAAGACAAGGAAAGTTTAGAAATGATTGCTTGATACAATAACAGTCAGTCATGCGAGCACAGTCGCGAGCAGTCGCTAATGAGCTCAATCGGCTAGTTGTGAAATGAGGATCTCGAAGAATCTCATGGTTTCTTGCTCACAATCTGTGTACAATAATTTGGACAAAAACACGCTGAGCACTGGCTGACCCGAAAGATAAGGTTTATACATGGCATGTACTACTTACACAATGGTGCATTGATATGATCTGTAGGTGCCACAATGTGTACTGATGGAATCTGAGCTAGACTGCTTAATACTGACTGCTATGGCACACTGTACTACTTACTCAATGGCGCATTGATATGATCTATAGATGCCACAATGTGTACTGATGGAATCTGAGCTAGACTGCTTAATACTGACTGCTATGGCACACTGTACTATACTTACTCAATGGCGCATTGATATGATCTATAGATGCCACAATGTGTACTGATGGAATCTGAGCTAGACTGCTTAATACTGACGGCTATGGCACACTGTACTATACTTACTCAATGGCGCATTGATATGATCTATAGATGCCACAATGTATACTGATGGAATCTGAGCTAGACTGCTTAATACTGACTGCTATGGCACACTGTACTACTTACTCAATGGCGCATTGATATGATCTATAGATGCCACAATGTGTACTGATGGAATCTGAGCTAGACTGCTTAATACTGACTGCTATGACACACTGTACTACTTACTCAATGGCGCATTGATATGATCTATAGATGCCACAATGTATACTGATGGAATCTGAGCTAGACTGCTTAATACTGACTGCTATGGCACACTGTACTACTTACTCAATGGCGCATTGATATGATCTATAGATGCCACAATATATACTGATGGAATCTGAGCTAGACTGCTTAATACTGACTGCTATGACACACTGTACTACTTACTCAATGGCGCATTGATATGATCTATAGATGCCACAATGTGTACTGATGGAATCTGAGCTAGACTGCTTAATACTGACTGCTATGACACACTGTACTACTTACTCAATGGCGCATTGATATGATCTATAGATGCCACAATGTATACTGATGGAATCTGAGCTAGACTGCTTAATACTGACTGCTATGGCACGCTGTACTACTTACTCAATGGCGCATTGATATGATCTATAGATGCCACAATGTGTACTGATGGAATCTGAGCTAGACTGCTTAATACTGACTGCTATGGCACACTGTACTACTTACTCAATGGCGCATTGATATGATCTATAGATGCCACAATGTGTACTGATGGAATCTGAGCTAGACTGCTTAATACTGACTGCTATGACACACTGTACTACTTACTCAATGGCGCATTGATATGATCTATAGATGCCACAATGTGTACTGATGGAATCTGAGCTAGACTGCTTAATACTGACTGCTATGGCACACTGTACTATACTTACTCAATGGTGCATTGATATGATCTATAGATGCCACAATGTGTACTGATGGAATCTGAGCTAGACTGCTTAATACTGACTGCTATGACACACTGTACTACTTACTCAATGGCGCATTGATATGATCTATAGATGCCACAATGTGTACTGATGGAATCTGAGCTAGACAGCTTAATTTACTGACTGCTATGACACACTGTACTACTTACTCAATGGCGCATTGATATGATCTATAGATGCCACAATGTATACTGATGGAATCTGAGCTAGACTGCTTAATACTGACTGCTATGGCACACTGTACTACTTACTCAATGGTGCATTGATATGATCTATAGATGCCACAATGTGTACTGATGGAATCTGAGCTAGACTGCTTAATACTGACTGCTATGGCACACTGTACTACTTACTCAATGGTGCATTGATATGATCTATAGATGCCACAATGTGTACTGATGGAATCTGAGCTAGACTGCTTAATACTGACTGCTATGGCACACTGTACTACTTACTCAATGGCGCATTGATATGATCTATAGATGCCACAATGTGTACTGATGGAATCTGAGCTAGACTGCTTAATACTGACTGCTATGGCACACTGTACTACTTACCCAATGGCGCATTGATATGATCTATAGATGCCACAATGTGTACTGCTGGAATCTGAGCTAGACTGCTTAATACTGACTGCTATGGCACACTGTACTACTTACTCAATGGCGCATTGATATGATCTATAGATGCCACAATGTGTACTGATGGAATCTGAGCTAGACTGCTTAATACTGACTGCTATGACACACTGTACTACTTACTCAATGGTGCATTGATATGATCTATAGATGCCACAATGTGTACTGATGGAATCTGAGCTAGACTGCTTAATACTGACTGCTATGGCACACTGTACTACTTACTCAATGGTGCATTGATATGATCTATAGATGCCACAATGTGTACTGATGGAATCTGAGCTAGACTGCTTAATACTGACTGCTATGGCACACTGTACTACTTACCCAATGGCGCATTGATATGATCTATAGATGCCACAATGTGTACTGCTGGAATCTGAGCTAGACTGCTTAATACTGACTGCTATGGCACACTGTACTACTTACTCAATGGCGCATTGATATGATCTATAGATGCCACAATGTGTACTGATGGAATCTGAGCTAGACTGCTTAATACTGACTGCTATGACACACTGTACTACTATACTCAATGGTGCATTGATATGATCTATAGATGCCACAATGTGTACTGATGGAATCTGAGCTAGACTGCTTAATACTGACTGCTATGGCACACTGTACTACTTACTCAATGGTGCATTGATATGATCTATAGATGCCACAATGTGTACTGATGGAATCTGAGCTAGACTGCTTAATACTGACTGCTATGGCACACTGTACTACTTACCCAATGGCGCATTGATATGATCTATAGATGCCACAATGTGTACTGATGGAATCTGAGCTAGACTGCTTAATACTGACTGCTATGACACACTGTACTACTTACTCAATGGTGCATTGATATGATCTATAGATGCCACAATGTGTACTGATGGAATCTGAGCTAGACTGCTTAATACTGACTGCTATGGCACACTGTACTACTTACTCAATGGCGCATTGATATGATCTATAGATGCCACAATGTGTACTGATGGAATCTGAGCTAGACTGCTTAATACTGACTGCTATGACACACTGTACTACTTACTCAATGGTGCATTGATATGATCTATAGATGCCACAATGTGTACTGATGGAATCTGAGCTAGACTGCTTAATACTGACTGCTATGGCACACTGTACTACTTACTCAATGGTGCATTGATATGATCTATAGATGCCACAATGTGTACTGATGGAATCTGAGCTAGACTGCTTAATACTGACTGCTATGGCACACTGTACTACTTACTCAATGGCGCATTGATATGATCTATAGATGCCACAATGTGTACTGATGGAATCTGAGCTAGACTGCTTAATACTGACTGCACCTTGCTGGCTCTCAACATCACACCGTCAATATTATGAATTATAAGGAACAGTTCATCTGTAATGAAACACAGACATCACAAATTAGTTATTCAGACCAGACCACAAAGCGTACATACTGTTCTTTATAATCAGAAGATCTTCAACCCCCTATGTGATTGGTCCCCATGAGGGATGATGCATATAGTGTTGAAAATAATTATTAACTTTAGTCAACCAAAACCTGTCCCGTTTCTCTGCCACATCACCACCTGACATGAATCATAAATAAATTGTGACAAGAAACCAATATTTAAGTCAGTTAGAGAAGAAAAGATCTGTCTTTAGCCTATCCAAGCCGCCACACCATGTTCTTAGTTCGTGCATGCGTATTACGCAAACACATTATAGTGCGATTATTGTGGGTCAACAAGTGTGCCCTCTTTGTGTGGGGTCTTATATGACTGCCCACTATGTGTGTTATACACCCAAAAACCAATTAAATTATGTGAATTCTTTATGAGCCACACCCACTGAATAAGAATTGACCATCCAATATCAATACAATAAGTGCTGACATCTTCAATATATTGAATGCTTGGTTATTTTCCCTTTGACCTTAATCAGGGTTCATAGTGTCAAGACCACAGTGAAATCAATGACTTTTAATGACTTTCAAATACACTTTTCAATGACTTTTTATTAAATCTCATACCTCGGATGTGTTGAACAGTATTGTTTGTACCAGTTATGTTTGTACCTCTTAATATAAGTATCAGTTAGTTTTACCCTATACAAATATACATTGATACTACAGCCTGCAGGTTCAGCTGCTGAATTCGGAAGGGTTACTCAACTAATCTACTGTTCTAATTTATCTAACGGGAAAGTATAAAGTAATACATAATAATCAGACATACCTGCCAACCCTAGAAACCCCAAAAGTGGAACACATATTGCGCGGGAGCACTTGTGCGAATCCGAGCATATAACAGCGGGTTCAGGGGCAAAGCCCCGTGGGGTCGAGTGGATGAAGCCCCCCGAAGCCAGAGGGCTTTTACACCATTTTTGACCTGTTTTAGACTTTTTTGAAAAAATGCTTCCTTCTTCCTAAAAAAGGAGTTTTAAATTTTCAGTTTCCTATACTATTGTACATGAGAGACATTCTTCAAAGTTTTTTTTTGCCTGTATAACATGGCCTACATGACCGAAATTGATATATATAATGCGCAATATAAAAACGATGATTCATTAAATTTTTGCCCCCACCCCCTCCTTCAGGTATGTGGGAGGGGGCCCACATGGGGAGGGGGTACTAATGTGTATTTCAAAGCTCCTGGCTTGTTTTACACTTTTAATAAAAAGTGCTTCCTTCTTCCAGAAAACATGCTTTAAAGTTTTCAGTTTCCTATACTTTTGTACATGAGAGACATTCTTCAAAGTTTTATTTTTGCCTAATAACATGGCCTACATGACTGAAATTGATATATATAATGCGCAATATAAAAACAATGATTCATCAAATTTTTTGACCCCCCCCCCCCACACCTTCGGGTATGTGGGAGGGGGCCCACATGGGGGGTACTAATGTGCATGAAGAATACATTGTATGATAAAAGTAATTTGTAAAATTCAGTATGTTAAACATACAGAGTGATGTCACTACAAATTGGGACTAAAATAGTAGGCCTATCCCATACATACACACACTTACCCACCCCCACCCAACCTCCCCCACCCCCACCCCAAGTCCACCCCGACTGACGGCCACACAAAGCCAAAGGATACAGCTAAAAGGTTCATATCAAACCTTTGACCCAAGTTTGCTTCAATTTAATTTAGACTTAAACATGACTTGATATTAGAGTATACATATAGGCCTACACGACATCAGTCCAGCATCATCTCAAACGTCATCGTTCATTAATACACATTACATACTTCTTACTAAGGTAATATTCATTGAGGAAAAAGAGATGAGTTTTTGAACGCAAAAACCTGATAACATGCAGGTCCGATAATCGACCAAAATGCATCAATTTTGGGAGTCTTTTGGGCATGAACAGGTGACCACATGCATGTTAAATGAGTACCATTACCTAGCCTAGTCATCCAGTCAGGGTTCTAAGGAATTTTCATTTTAAAATTGGAAATATATGTGTCCAGAAAGAATCATCATTAATATTTCTTTTTTCTCGAAATGCGGAACGCCCGCTTTTTACCGACTTTGAGGTTTAAAAAGTGTAACAGTTCCGCCAAAAGCGGAACGGTTGGCAGGTATGTTTAAATCATAAATTAAATAAAATAATTATTAAAATACATCGTATTTTTATTTTTTCCTTCATACAAATATATTTCAAAGACTTTTAATGACTTTTTTTACTTTTCTACAAAATTTAATGACTTTTAATGACTTTAATGACCTTGCTTCAAATTCACTGACTTTTAAGGAATTTAATGACCGCTACGAACCCTGTTAATTGTTACAATAATTATGAGACTCTTGGGACACACAATTAAGGGTGTATCCTTTGCACAATACAATTACTGAGATATGATGCAGTTTAAACTATACAATCACTGCACAAACTTGACACTGCCCTCTCAAAAATACACACACATGTTGACCATAAAAGTGAATCAAAACAGCCAGCTCTCAACATACGATATTCAAAATTCCCACATCAAAATTGTCTTGTTGACAGCCTTCACTGTATTACTAGGATGTCATTGCAACAGATAATTGTGGCGCCCAGGAATTTTGAATATCGTGTGTTGAAAGACAATTTTAAATAAAACCATATGATTTGTACTTGATAATTATTTTTCCAACATATAAGGCATAATGTTGCGATTGCCAGATCCCACTGTACATAGCAACCTAGACTACCTACGATGTACCTTCATTTTCTTCCAGTGTGTCTTGAATAAATTCCATCTGTTCTGTCAGGTTCCTGAATGTTGTGTCTTTTTTCAGTACTTCATCACTTATGGAATTGAGAATCTATGTAGCAAAGTGAAAAATGACACAATCATTTATTGTCTTTATTTTGAAAATAAACATACTTGGACTAGTAATGTGTTCACGAGTTATTCATTTCATTGGATACCCAGGAACTGATGTGGACCAAATACAGCCTCAATCAAAATGGGTTTTACCTAACTGTGGCCATTTTGTTTAAAATTTTAGTTTACCACGTTCCTAGGAGATCAGGGCTTGATCTTAATTTTTTTTGCACTAACCAGTTGGGCGTGTAACTCTTAAAAGTTACACACTTGACAGAAATATTACAAGCTCAAAATTTTTCGGGAAATAATGTTACAATAAATACGAAAAAAAGTTGATAGACGATAGTCTAGAAAGTTTAATACACATAGCAGTTAAATGTTAATGTTTTAAACCATTTAGATTTGAGCACTGCTCATTACTGTTCTTTATTAACAGTGGCAGAGATTTCTTTATGACATTATTAGGGGGTGGGTCGGAAAAATTTCTTGAAATATAGTGAATCCAGCACCTTTTGGCGACCGATAAGTTTATGGTAAAAATGTGCGTGAAGCTCACAAACATTTTTGCCATATTGAAGCTAAAATTAAGAAGGGGCCCTATGGTGCAAAAGTAGAACAAATTCATGTGGAGAGCGCATACAATTGGCACTTTTAGGCTGAAATGGCCAAATAGTGTAACCTATGAGCGCTAAAATGCCACACGCCAGTCAGGCATGTACTTTTAAAAAGTTACTTGACCGTCGGCAAAAGTACATGCCATTGGCGTGCGGGCGTGTGTAAAAGTCCAGCCCAGTTCCTGATAATAACGGTCCATTCTGGTTTAAAACTGAATTGCAAATTGTCCAAAAAAGAATTCCAGTTTGCATATTCCGTAGAAGTTATACAGTGTTAGATTAAAGGGACGAAGTATTGCCTTCAAAATGCAGACTAAAAATCCAAGAACTGTCCCAGGACCCCACCAGGGAGTTGCCTATAGACCCACCAGAGGCCATAAAAGCTAAGCGAGCCCACAGACCCCACCTCCGCTTTCATGGACATAGTGGTGCTTTAGAATTCTCTACATTTTAAAATGGCATTTGAAGGAATTTAGTTGAGGATCCCTATTCTACCTGGGAAATTTGCATTAAAGTCTGCTACTTACCTGGGTATTGTAAAATGGCTACAATGTTTTCTTGCTTTAATGTCTCTAAACTAGCACTTACCCCTTTAATTGTTAAGCTGGGGAAGAATCCATTAATGACAAGCTGTGGCCAATCACGTAGGCAACAACCTCTGAATTTCTCCAACAAGATCCGTTTGGAGCCAAGCCCATACAGCAGCAGATTGAAGCCATTACTAAAACGCAACATTACAAAATGAACTCATTATATGCTTACATTGAATCATACCATTACAACAACCTGTTCCAAACTTTGAGTAATATTGGTCTGGCAGTTTTGATATGAGAAACAAAAACATGTATAACTATGGGATAGGCCCTTGGTGTACAATGTACATACCTCCGGATGTTTTGCTCACAAGGTGAGGAATATGGGTGATGAGACTCCCAATTTGGTCCCACACCTTTATGTACATGTGGGTCCAAATATGCACATATGCTATTAATATTCATAGATATGCAAATAATGAGCCACAATGATAACAACAATGCCAACAACTAACAATAACAACAAGTTCAACAACAATGATAACCATAATGTTAATAGCATTAAACAAGATACATAACATTCTCACCTTAAATGGACATCCATTTTTTGAACAGGCTGCTATACTCATCATATATAATTAAGCTGATTTCTGTTGCATAGTTATTAGTCATACCAGCCAGTGTACTCTGAAGTTGCTGGGAATCCGTCTGGGGTGTGTCCAATCTTGATAGGGTGTGGTCTGATGTCATGGCCATACCTGAGTGAGCCTCAAAGTATTCTTGTGCCATATTAGCCTGCTGTTGAAAGTAAAGGAGACATTTAATTGGCTGGCATTCAAATGAGCCTGCTTTCAGAAATCTTTTGCAACATTATAATATTCCCTGCAAGAATGAGGCAACAATCTGTATCAATGATATGAGAATCAGTTTCACCGATTCAAAGATACTGAAATTTGGCGCTGACAAGCTCTGTCATTCATTCACACTGCCAACTCACTTGCATCATTCAAGGCAACTCTGAAATCAGATTTATATCCTCATTAAGGAGGCACACAGGATCACTAATTATCCATTATTATTCACCTCATAACTCGAAAACTATTTATGTAAAGTATATAAAAGTATACATTTTTTGAACGGAAATGAGCTCATAAATCCATTTAAAATGTCAGTTTTGGGTCAAAAAGTACAATTTTCGAGAAAATCCAAAAAAACGGCTTTTTTGACCAAAAATTTTTGGTCCGCCATAAAAAAATTATTTGAAAATCAAAACTGTAAACATGAATTTTATTAATTTAGACAAATAAATCTAGAAAGTGTTTTTTTATTTTTTCAAATTTTGCTTAGTTTTTAAAATATAGGCAAAAAATCAGTAAAACGTGTGACCCGTGTTCAAATTTTTGAATCATGGGTGATAAAAAAGTTCTAGGCCCTAATTTAAAAAATGAAAAAACACTATCTAGATTTTGGCCATATCTAAACGTTTGACTTAAAAACTTACCTCAGTGATGCTTCATTTAGACGCTATGGCGGACCAAAAATGGTTAAAAGTGGTCAAAGTGAACTTGCGAAAATCGCGATTTAAAAAATACAGCGGATTTTAGGTCCATTTTGAAGATTATTCCATGAATATATAATCCGTGACTTGTGACGTTTGGTCAAGTTAGAAAATGAGAAGGGGCGTCCAACTGCAGCAGATTGGCATTTTTTTGGTGATTTAGAAGGTAAAATATACAATATGAAAAAATTATCCGTGCACATTCGGCATATGTTTATCCACATGGTGTAGCCATTTTATTTACTGCAGTCTTGTTTCCATGGTGCAGCAGAGCTTCCGGCAAGGCCGCGACGTCGCGTCGGCGTTTGAGGAGCGACAGGGCGCGCGGACAGACAGACAGGTTACGCGAATAAGTTGCACAGTGCATGGTCGTGTTGCCGCGAACGAAACCATGATTATTTAAGTACAATTTTGTCCTGTTCCGTATAAAAAAAAGATCATGCTCTGTATTAAAATTTGTGGACATCAGAAAATTAGGATAGAATAACTGACAAGCAATTATTTTAGCAGATAATCAGGAAGTTTTATGAAATAAAGAATAAATTGAGACATACCGTAATCATGATAATTGCGATTTCTGTTTTGTACTAATTTTCATAATTTTGCTTTAAAAATGCAATGTTTTTAATTTATCGTTTTGGTGATTTTTTTTTTTTCTTTTTTTTTTTTTTTTTGTGTTGACAAATATTGCATTTTTATGTTCATTGTCCTTTTCTGAACCGCAAACATGATGTTGTTACTACTCGTTGCTTTTTCTTTTTAGTTGGTGCTTGACTGCTTGAGAGGCACCACAGGGGCCCGTCCGCGCCAAAGATAGGCATTTTAACGCCCGTTATAGCTAGGCCTACATCACAGGAATCCCAAGTAAAATTTTAAAAGATTCTGATGTGTCGCATTACTCAATATTCCGTTTTTGTTATTGTAATTGTTTGTTGTTATCATATTTTATTTTTAAGTTTTTACGGAATATCAAACACGTACAAAGGTCATAGGCCTATTATAGGCCTAAAGCCACAATAAAGTTGTAAAATATTTTGTACCGCATAAAAAGTGAATAAAATACAACAACAAAAATTTAAAAAAGTGTGTCTGTTGTTGTTTTCAATCAAATAAACGTGTAAAAAGTGGGGTAAAAGTTGTAATATGTCTTGAATAAACTTCTTGTAAAACGGACAAAAAGTAGGCCTATATATGTTAAACAGGCAAAACACGGAGAGGTCACAAGAAAACTGAAAAACACGGAAATTAACATAGCCTAACAAATCCGAATTTCAAAAGTAGAAAACGAAACACTTATGGCTTTAAATTAAATTGTGGTTTATTCAGTAGGCCTACCGTATAAGTATATAGGCATCATGCTATGAAGAGCGTTTTAAAACACTGCATGAAAACATTCACGAAAAATGCTTTAAAGCAGTTTACCTTTTAAAGTATGCAGAAAACATTATAAACGTGAAAGTTGAAAGCCAGACAAACATTGCAAATAAAAAGGCATTCGGCCAAAACATTCGCAAAAAGTGTTGTAAAACCAAAAGCTTTTATCGCAATCATGGTATATAATAGACCTAATAGGCCTACTAATGGAAATGTAGTTAAAATGGGTTCTGAAAAAAGCACAATTTGCGTTTTCTTTTTACTGGGGTCGCCATTTTGTGCGATTTTGTTGGTTAGAAAACCGCACAGGAATCACAGTGGTACCACATGTGTACACTCATGCTGATTTCAAATATCGACATTTTTGACATAGAGTTGTAGGCCTATATGCCTAGGTGGTCGATATGATGTATTGAAATGTCAACGTTTTTGACATTGCGTTAATGGTCAATCAGGAGTAGAGAACGTTTGAAAACGAATCTTAAATCCGTGTTTTAATATCACTTTGAAACATTATTAAGGGCCTTAGGTATAGGCCTACCGGTAGTAACTATATTTTTTATGGTCCGCAGTTTCGCAATGCAATGGTGCAAGCTTTACCTGCCTTGGAAGAGATCAATACGATAAAATACGGTAGTGATCGCGATTGGCGACTCCAGCGCCTCAATCAGTAATCACCTCGTCCATCCAGTTTACCATGTGTGCGTGTCTTTGCTAGCTGTACGCCGCAGTACGCGTTACGAGAACGCGATCTATTGCCGGAAAACAATGATTTATTTGCTTTTGCATTTTGACGAATTTTTAATGAAAAATGGTCTTTAAAATAGCTTTTCTTATGGTTCAAATTTTAAGATTTCTTTAAAATCTATTAATGACAAGATAAAATACGGTTTGAAGATGACATTAGTGATGAAAACTCAATTTTGGCTATGTAACACTTCAGTGATCCTGTGTGCATCCTTAATATGATTGCCTCCATCACGTGCGATGAAATTATTATTTTTGTTTGAGTTCTGAGACCTATTTAATTTTTTCCAGGTACATTCTTTTAAATTTGGCTTCAATTATATATTCTGTTGAACCGAAATTTGTATCTACCCTCAGACCTTGGTCAGATCTCACTGGTCCAAAACTGCAAAGATCAACTTTGATTTAAAGGAAATAAATAATTGAATACCTACCACTTGCACATCTCCTCTAGCCTTCCTCCTTCCTGGTCGTCCTGGCGTTGTGCCATTAGTTGCCACTTTGCCTCTAGACTCTAGTTTACTTGATTTTGCTTTACCCCTTCGATTAACTGGACCAGACCCCTTTGAAGATGTACTCTGAGCATCGCTGTCTTCATCAGAAGAGGCACCTGGTTTAGATTCATCATCATCATCCTCTTCATCACTGCTAGATTCTGGGCAGTAATCTGACTCTTCATCTGATTCTGGTAGAACTAGATGTTCAAAATAACGCATATAGGCAAACAAATGCCAAAACAGGAATTTAAAAAATAATAATATTCTGTATAACTTGGGCCTACACACTTTTAAGGTATTCAATGAAAATACCATAATCACAAGAGTGGCATATCAGCTCACATTATGTCAAAACACTATTACTCAGGGCATAGAAAAAATAATTTGTCTGAGCACTTATAGTGGCATGTCAGAAATTTTCTTTGAAGTTTTTGCCCAAATGAATGTGAAGAATGCACAGCAAGCAGTGTGGCACAAAGCCCTTAATGGTTGGGGCCAGCCTTAAGGCCCCTGATTGTATCCAGGGGGGGCAGCGACCCCGGAAATTCCTGAGTTTAAGGCCTTTTCAAGGCTTCTAATCACCATCCAAAGCATTATTTCAGGCATTTTCTAAGAGCTTAAAACCTAACAATAAAGAGTACAAGAGTAAAATCCAAATACAAAATGTGAAGATTAACATTCAGATTTCAATTCAAAACAACATTAAAACATCTATCAGAATTTAGAACATGTACAAATTGCAATTTGTTCACTCAGAAACTTCTTTATCTTTAATACAGTCATACATGTACATGAAACAAGAGGTTTAAGAAAACAGCTGAAAGTGCAGCAAGCCAAGCGTGTAATGGGTGGGGTCCAGGGGCCAGCCATAAGGCCCCTGGTGGGATCCAGGAACAAATAAACATGCCAGGATTTATATATAACTGAAAGAAAGGCTATGTTCAGCTGTTATTTAGTGTAGGGCTGTTACATCATCGCTGCCAACCATAGAAACTTACCAATGGAAAAAACACATGTTTCTTTGACTCATCATCCATATGGCTAATCACGAGAGCTGCGTCATTAAAAAAATTATTGTGTGAGGATGTAAAGAATGTAAGTTACATAAAACTTGACCAGAGCTTCACCATAGGTGGATTTTGCTTGATTGGATCACAAATATAGTTGTCCACTAGCTGAGCCTGAACACCATGATGCTTTCGTTGTTGATGAAATATTCTAGCCATTCTTGCATTATTCTAAGCATGTCTTAATACATGATAACATATATTGGCTTACTTGGTTTCTTTTTGCGTGTACTTCTTCGCAGATTCTGTGTATTCTCTTTGCCAGCTGGGGTAGCTGTCTCAGTTCTGAGTGGTCTCTTACGTGTGGAGACAGCTGGGGTCTTCTTTGATGAAGCCGGTGTCTTTGACGTCATCTTGTGCACTGCTGGTGTGACAGCTTTGGCAGCCAGCTGAGCCATCTGGCCAGATCTTTTAGGTGTCTTGAATTGGTAGACATTACCTCCTCCCATTGAATCTTGTTGCCCAAGTAAAACTAAACATAAGACAAACATACATCATCAATATGATAAACAAGTAGATTAGTAAAATATGTCCCTGTCAAAAAGGCAATTTTCAAACCACAATACACTGGGCTTGTACAAAAAAGAAAACTGGGGGGGGGGGGGACATAACCTGTTTTGTGGTTCTTAATTTTGTTTTTAATTAAAAACATATTTGTCAAATGACAACATCACACATTTTACCAAAGTAATTTTATGAAAATGATGTACGAAAAAACCATAGCTACACTCCTGAGTAAATGTATCACTACTTTCAGATGTAAAAAATTGCCAACACCACTTGCATATTTTTCTTTCAGGAAGTCATGATGTTTTTTTAACACTAAAACTCAATGTAATGTGAGCTACGTTACCGACTACAAAATGGGCTGGGTTTACTCAATCCAAGGTCATAAAAAGCAAACTAAAGATCACTTGAGTGAAATGTAAAACAGATTTCACCATTTCATAGAAGTTTTGAAGATGCGTAAATGAGTGTGTAACGTAGCTCACAGTAACGTAGTTCACTGGGTTTGTAATGTTTTTAATGTGATTTGCGAGCGTTAGAACGTTATGTCGGTTAATTCTAATATAAATGGGGTTCGACCACTGGTAGCTTTCACATATTATTAGGAAGTACATGTAATACAAGTGCATACTATAGAATCCTGGTAACGTAGCTCACCAATCTTAACATGGTCGGTCGAAATTTCAATGTTTACAACATTTCTATGCCAAAAATGCTACAGCATCACGATTTTTACTGTGATTTTTAGAAACCTATAAGTGTTTCCTTTCAAAAACCGCAAATTACATTGATACCTCTGTTTTACTTCTTTCCAATAACATGTGTTAAAAAGTGGTAACATAGCTCACAGCGTTTTGGTGAAAAGTGCAATTTATTTTAGAATTACACAAAGACGTTTTAATCACTAAAAAATAATGTTGATAAACAATATGATGGTGCGTTATCTAATTAAAAAACAACAAATATGTAAAGAAATCGCATTTATTCAAAGAAAATATTACGGGTCAGATTTGACACTTGAGCAGTGGAAACGCATTTTTAGCGATTTTGGAGCATTTGCAAGGGTTAATCAGGCTGAAGAAAGCATTTAAAGTATGGAAAACTATATATGGCTCAAAATAAGCTAAGGTGTCATAAAAGTGTAACACACAATTATTTTTCCAGTTCTTTTCTTTTGGTCTCCAACCAGGTTTAAATTATAGTATGCACATATATCTTTCATAATACACTAAAAGAAAGATAAGTTATAGACCATTTACTTCACAAATTTAATTTTCTAGCCCTTGCGTACGTTATATTTGACAGACACAATTTTGATGATTTTCTGCAATCAAATAAAAATTTATAAAGTATTACATTTAAGGTATTTTGTGGTTATTTAGGTGTAGGACCTACAGCAACTGATTGTGGAAAAAAATGTGTCCAAATATTACAATAAGGAGGATAAATTGTTATAAATAAAATATGTGTGTCTGTCAAGCCATAACATACGCAAGATGTCTGTCAAATGTAACATACAGAATAATAATTTGGCAAAAACAGTAGTTCAAGATGGGAAATTGAATAAAGATCACATGCAGTTTATAAATCACATGTTTTAAAACACTTTTATAAACTCTAAACTATCATCATAATGTGAACATCAAGTGATTTTTAATTTTTTTAAACGTATTTGTATGTTACTTTTGACAGACACATACAAATCTTGCGTATGTTACTTGCGTACAAATGTTTGACAGACAACACTTAACAATGGATTGTGTCATCAAAAAGCTTCTCCTCACAAAGTGATAGTGCCACAAAGCTAGGTGGAGCTAAATGCTATGTCATGTAGCATAATTAGCTGTATCACCCTAGTTTAGCAGGAATTACAGCACCGTCTTGCGTATGTTACTATTTGACAGACATTTCAAGAAAAAATTTTAAAATTGTTATATGTTCAAAAAAGATGGCAGCCACTTACAAATTGATTATAATATGGAGAAATGAAGTTATTTACAATAGATTTACCCTTTAGTTTATGCTTCAAGTCTTTGTTTATAAAAAAAACTGAGGGACTTCAAAATCAATCAAAAGTTTGACAGACAATAGTAACATACGCAAGGCAAACTTTTAAATTCTTTTTTTGATCTGTTAACTTATAATTCATAATGCCTCTTTCTGTTTTTTTGATTGGTTTACTGCACCATTTTGGGAAACAGGTCACATGAATTTCTATAAGGATCCATAAAAAAATTAAAAGCTGTTGAAAAAAGGCGTCTCTTGGCATGTTACAAATAAAAGTGTAAAAATAGGCATTTTTACAGCTATTTTTATTTTTTTTTATTATTTAGAGTGAAAGGATTTTACTTAAATTGTGTATGCTATGTCTTTACTACCTAAACTTGCCACTAAACTAGCAAATATTCCATTTCTATCATTATTATTTTTAAAAAAAGATGTCAAAATATATGGCTATAATATGACACCTTAGCATATTTTGAGCCATATGTCCGTGTAGATCTCGTTGAGTTCTGCCAGAAAAACAACATATTTGATGCCCTAAATGCTCGACAAAGTGTTTGTGGACCAAAGAATGGAAAAAAGGCTATTGGCACCGGATTTTGTAGAATGAGCGATATGACACTGTTAAAGTTTGATGTTTATATTCATAAAACATTTTAATACAAAATAATATCTATCATTGTATTTTAATCATTAGTCAACATTTAGGGATTCAATCATGTGTCACCATTGTTCATCACCGATGCGTACGCATGGTTTACTTCACTGAGCGAAGTAAACCACGCAGACACGCTGGACGCGAGTTGTTAATCGGTGATGAACAACGGTGAAACAAGATTGAATCCCTTTCAACAACAAAAACAAGCTATAAGATGGTCTAATTCACATGAGCTAGTGGCAATGTAGCCCCGGTTTACGGTACTGTAAAAGTGTGGATTCATCACGGATTAACAACGCTTGGCTCCTGTATAAAGGTATAGGAAGAGTTGTTGAAAACTTGTGCAAGAACAACACCGTGTATTTATCTATGCCCGTGGAACGGTGGCATAGATATTGTATTTGTTGTGTTTAGTCTTCGGCTTCTTCTCCTCCTTCTTCTCAAGACCACTTTTTGCACTCCTCTAGCTCAAGAACCACAGTAGCCTCGGGGCCCAAACTTATTATAGTGATGGCCCATGACCCCTAGCATCATCCTATGGTACCCCGACCCCAGAGGTCAAAGGTCATGGGCTACAGGGGGCAATATGTGTAAAATTTCAAACAGCTCTAGCTCAAGAACTATAGTGCCCTCAGGGTTCATTCTTAATATAATGACGGCCCATGATCCCTAGAAGTAACTTATGGTAGCTTCGACCCCAGGGGTCAAAGGTCACAGGCTACAGGGGGCAATATGTGTAAATTTTTAAAACCGCTTTAGTTCAAAAACTATAAGCGCCCTCAGGGTTCATGCTTCAGTACAATCATGACCCATGACCCTTAGATATTTCCTGCAGTAACATCGACCCTAGAGGTCAAAGGTCATGGGCTACAGTGAGCAATATGTGTAAAATTTCAAACAGCTGTAGCTCAAGAACTACAGCACCCTCGGGTTTCATATTTGGTACAATGATGACCCATGACCCTTGATGTATTCTATATTAGCCGCATCCCCAGAGGTCAAAGTCTAAAACTTTCAAAAGCAAAATTGTGCGACGTATTAACACAGTGTAAGCAATAGGTAGTATTTTGTTAGCTACCTGTGTTTGCAATGATAACGGTCTGAATCGGACGTCAAGAAAACTGATCACTTGACAAAAACTCCCTTAAAAGGGAATGTGTAGGCATTTTGATTTTGGTTCCTTGGACCACTTCAAAAGGTTTTCATGATGGGACAAGGGGTTGCTTGGTTAAGGGGTTGGGTCACGGGCATAGATATTCGTGTTTGGTCAAACACAACTGTGGTTTCTAGTATACATTCTTTTATTCTACCTTCCTTTTTCTAATTGAAAGTCATATTTGGTTTTTGGTTTCACATTTACAATTTGCATGGTTTTTAATCAAAATATTTAATTCTCCATCATGAGAGCATGTACCCTACAGTAGGCACCGGAGTTTTGCGCGGTTCGCGCAAAAGCGCACATTTTCGCGCATTTGGGTGTCCAAAGCGCATTTTGGGTTCCATCGAGAATGTTCACGATTTTGACCCATCGATAAGCTTAAAGTTAAAACTTACGATTTTATGCCCCAAATCGGCAGCATTTACAAGAAAATTCACGCAACATTGGTTCTAACTTCACTTATGTACATCAAAATACAAAAAACGATCATTAAACCAAGCATAATGTGGGGAAATTTACCCTTGCTTTCGGCATTTCCATCGACGATTTGTGATGGTCGCCATCTTTATTTTTTATTTTTTCCAGAAACTATAAATGAACCCGCAAATGAACTGGAAATCGGTCGTAATTGATTGACATGCCATCGTTTTACCGATGTTTTGCATTGATAACAGGGGATCACGCATTTTAGCGCATTTTGACCTATTTTTTGGCGCATTTTCGCGCATTTTGAAAAAGTGGCCAGCGCATTTTGCTGTTTTAAATCGCGCAAAACTCCGGTGCCTACCCTACAGTAAAGACTAACCACAAACAGTCAAAGTCTCAGCATCGCCCCATAATTAGGGCACATCGTTCCACGACCTATTTTTCAGCGTAAACGCGAAGGCACGCAACACTAGCGTGATTGTTAGACACACACCATTGAACGATCAGCCCTCATGTGAGAATTCACCGCATACCTAGCACAGGGACATGGATAGTCTGTAGTAGTCTGTGTGTACTGTGTACACTGCTTTCGAGCACATTTTTTGTTTAATAATATGATCATGACCTACCCATTGACCTAGCCTAGCAACGGCTGTATTTGGAGACTGTGATTGGTCAGTTCTCAAACGATCATGGTTAGTCCATAGCATACAATGTATGATCATTGTATTGTACGCTTGAAGCAAATATTGATGTGTACCAATATTTTGATTATAGAACCTAAGTTATGCCTGCTCTGAGGAAATGCTACATGTATGCATTTGTGCACCTGCATGGGTATTTCATGGGTACTGGGCATCTACAACCCTGATGTATGACATACCTTCTGGATTGGGGTTCAAATTTTCCTCATCGCCTTCCTCATCTTCACTGTCATCATCATCCTCTTCAGAAGATGATGATGATGCCTTTTTTTTTTCTTGCTTTGCAGCCATTTCCGATTCATTGTAGTTAACTTGTTTCCTTGTGCTTCTTCTGGCTCTTGCTGGAGTTACATGGAGAGTCTGAACTGGAGCAGGGTTCGCACCATTTTTGCGGTTTTTGCCTGAAACTGAAAGTACAAAAAGTGGTTTGTTTTGATCATTTGTACACACATCCCATCATACATAACCTGTATGCCTGGTTCATTCACTCAATACAGAAGTATCGGTGCCTGGTTTAGCTGTACGCAGGCCTGTCAGTATTAAATAAAAAAAGATGTTCATTTGACAAGTCAACTTATAAGAATAATAATTGTGATTTTGAATGCAGAACGGTTTGTGTTTTGGGCCAAATAAAACATATTTAATAATAATTAACAATCATAACAAAAATTGAATAACATATGAAAACAGGTCACAACTAGACGCTTGCTGTTTGTATCTCTGTGCAGGTAAGAGAGACATTGTGAAGACATTCGGGCCCTAATTCTGCCATGCATGTTTGGCTGAGTAACGGCGCATGAACACAGCCTTTTGTGCCAATGTAAATTTAAAATTAGTCATTGTGTAAAACTGAGTTTTCTTGTCTTGTCCTCACATTATGCACACATGCATGACTGGCAATACCAATTTTGTATTCAGTGCCATTTTAAGCCACACCCACCCACATGGCCTCTTTCATTGAGAATCAATCATGCATGCCTACCCACATGCAAAAATTTGTTCAGAGAACCAATGACCATGGCACATATGTTTTAATATGTGTGTGGTGCATTATTGGCTGACATCATGTTTGGCATATTATTAACCTGTATTGTTGAGCATTTACAGGTCAACTACCATGGCTGTAGCAGTATCTTACACAGATTTGACTTGAATGCACTGTGTATTTCTTCTGTGCATAGTAAGTGAAATGTACACATTGTGTGAGGTACCTAAATGATCACTGGCCATGCTGGCTAAAAATGCAACAGGGTCCATGCAATTTTGCCCTGTTTTAATCAAAGTTTATGAGCAGAAATGGTAATTTCAAACAGGAATATATCTAAATAGAAACACAGGTGCTTAATGGGGAATAATACCCTGATTTTCATCAGTACCCCTCTTCTTTTTTTTCTTGCAAATTTATGAAGTACATAAATATGTTCATCACCTCATGTGACTCTGACGTCATCTGTCAATCAAACTCGAGCACGGTTTGTTTACAAGTGTCGTGATGATGACTTGCTGAACGCGGATTTATAACCGGGCGCCTTATTGTTAATTTTGCACCTTTTGACATGCAAACCATCTTAAAAGTTATGTCTTTATAGTAGGAAACTTTCTTAACGAAGGCACCATGTCCACAATGCCTAGAAAGGCTGCTTTTTGCCTTGTAAAAGTACGTAATTTTTCGCCATTTGCTGCTATTCCTTTTTCCGATCAGCACCAGATAGATCGGTCTTCCTTTTACGCGCTAATTAACCTGTGTAAACCAATCAAGGATCGTAATTGACAGTGACATCAGACGTGATAAATTCTTTTTTATCTCTGTCTTTAATTATAACTGGAAGTTGAACTATGAAAAAACAAGTTGAAAATGCAGCCAGAATTCTGGAATAGCCCATTATTGCCAAAGGAGTGTGTCTAAATGTGTCACGGATGGACATGGCCAATTCAAATAGCAATATGTTCAAGTTAATGTTATATTTTCAAGTTTGGTGCTGTGATATTGGTAGATTAAACATTTACAAAATAAGATAAATATCTTTTTTTAAAGTTGGTGGGAAATAATAAAAGTGCTATCACGTAGTGACAGCATGTCCGTCCGTGACAAAAAACATGTTTAAAAGTTTTTTAACTATACTGCGCCAAGAAAGTATCCTTACACTTGGAAAAATAATCACAATTTCAAAACCATATTGGGGTAAATTTGTTTTTGTAATAGATGCACTATCTAATCCTGCACATTATGACACCTCATTGAATCCAATATGACCTCACGAAGTAAAGTTACAAGCAATTGAATAGGCGAAGGTCCAGTTTTAAAAGTGACAAATTGGCCTATACAAAGGCAAAAAAAGATTTCAACAAAGCGCAACAAAGAGACTGCACAGTTTCTTCAATGAAGCCTTATTTAAAGCAGAATTTATTTCAGTTTTTACTTCTCTGTACTTTTCATAACTTGCATTTTATTTATCAGCTCTTTTGTTTCAGTTTTCCTTTGTTCCTTTTGTTTTAAATTGAATGCACACACAAATTAGCCATTTACCACTCTCAAACCAGATGTCTAGTCCGTGGAGTTTTCAATAGGCCAGTATGTCACTTTTAAAACCAGACCTTCGTCTAATCAAATGCTTGTAACTTTGCTTCTTGAAGTCACATTGGATTCAATGGGGTGTCAAAATATGCCGGATTAAATAGTGCATCTATTAAAAAAACAAAATTACCCCAATGTAGTTCAGTTTTGAAATTGTGATTATTTTTCCAAGTGTAAGGATACTTTCTTGGAGCAGTATATTTGCTAACACAGGGTAAAACAATAAAAACATTCTTAAGTATCAATCTTATTCATGTCCTTTCCCATGCAGGAATGATATTTAACAAAAGCACCATTAATTACGATAAATCTTCAATTAAAAATTTGTCACAGATGGACAAAATGAGTGTCACGGACGGACATTTTGATATCAGGGGGTCTATTTTAAAGATGACCAATCTTTTGACACTCAATCTTTGCAAAGCAACAAACATTTATTGGTTGAACATATAATAAAGCAAAATATGCTTTCAGTTCACTTTCATTGTTACTTTATTCACTACTGAATATGGTACTTGGTATCAGGAATATTGGTCCTCGACCATTTTGGGAAAATTTCAGGGGGGTCTATTTTAAAGATGTACATCTCTTGATGCTCAATCTTTGCAAAGCTACTAACATTAACTAGTTCAACATATATAAAGCAACAGATGCCTTTAGTTCACTTTCATTTTTGCTTGATTCACTTACTGAAAATGATGTGTTATTTTATGAGGACTGTGAATTACCTTCAATATTGGTGCACAGTCATTTTGGGGCAATTTCAGGGGGTCTATTTTAAAGATGAACTATCACTTGATGCTCAATTTTTGCAAAGTAACTAATATTAACTGGTTGAACATATATAAACCGAAAGATGCCTATATTTCACTTTTACTGTTGATTATTTGGGGCTGTTAGATACGGTACTTAGTGGAGTTAAGTTCTATGTCACAGATTTTGGCCAAATGGAGCAAGTTTAGGGGGGTCTATCTGAAGAACCCTTAAAAGGTAGAGTTGGGCGACTATCACTTTTTTCCTAGTCGACAGCAAATAGTCGCGACTACGACTATAGTCGCGACTATCTGTGGTTAAAATTGGACTGAAAAATCAGGTGAAAGATTGGTGGCAATTTAGTATTTATAATGCATGATTACAGGACCCGTGATTGCCGGCATCGCATCACAGTTTGCTACACAAACCAGCACTGTTGCGATACAAATTGCTACACTGTATCACACGTTTGCGATGCAAATATTTGACTGTAAAATGCTGTAATATAGGCCTAACTTTTCTGTTCAATTAAATTCACTTGCCACTTTCCAGCAACAGCACAAGAAACTTCATATAATTTCTCAAACCTTCAATATTCCAATAGCGATCTTCGTTCGTTTCCATGTTTTGCTGTGCATTAAAATATGTAAACATGCCGGTACGGCAGTGCATATTTTCATGGTATGCTCATGAACGTGTTGCATCGTGCATGTACGATTAACTTTCACCTCCGACCTACGTCACCTGACCTCATCTAGACTACTGCATTTGTCGCTACAGGGGTGGCATTGCAACATTACGACTGTTTGTCAGCTAATTTGTTTATTTTCCTGTTGCTTTCTAAATATTCTGTTACCACAATAAGCATAGCTTTTTGAAATTACGTGAAAAGTACTTCTAATCTAATAATATTTTCCTAAATTTTCCCTTTTGGAAAACACTTCTCGGAAGTTCTCGCTGTTTCTTTCCAAAGTTGAAATAATCTCATACCTTCAGTAGTTGGTACAAACACCTAACCTGGGTCTGTACATGCACGCTATGACGCTGCTACACCTGTTATCGCTGCATAAATTATAATCATAATGAGATGTTCGACAGTTCAAAGTAATTTGAGTTTTTTAACGGCTTTTATCTTGTGGGAAAGTAGTTCGACAACAAGTCAATAACACCAATTTAATGATGCTTTATGGACATTATGATTACTTGTTGGTTAGTGTTACTATTGGTAAGACAATGACTAACATTTTTTTATTTTTTTTTCAGTTTACATGTTAGTATTTGGTTGGTTTTGGTGCGAATAACTGGCACTTTTAAAGTAATTTTTTAACACAAAAATATACTTGCATTAGTCGACTTTTGGTTTTCAATAGTCGTAGTCGCGACTATCAGTAATAGTCGCGACTAACGACTATTAGCGACTTAGTCATTAACTCTATTAAAAGGGCCCTTGTTAAACTACTCTTGTCTTGAGGACAAATTTAAACACACATGGTCAACATAAATATAGTAAAACCAAGTTCAGAGTTCTTTTAATGTTTTATTTGTAAGCTGTCAAATATAGGACATTGTACTAAAATTTACAATGAAATGTCCGTCCGGACGGTCCGGGACAAAAATTCTGTCCATATATGACAAAAATGGATATTTGATGTTTGGAGTTGCAAAATAATTTTTACATGGCAATGTGCAGTTACTGGAGCTGCTTCAACTAAGGGATAAATAAGTGACAATTTAAAAACTTGCTCCCCTGGTTAGCATCTCGTGTCCGTCCGTGACACCAAAAAGTGTCCGTCCGTGACAAAATTTGTCACATTCTCCTGCAAAAGATGAAGCTTGTTTCCAATATCTGTGTATCAGGTAATCAAGCCATGTATCTTGGCTACAATTTGTCCTGGAAAGTATTGGTAAGTATTGATTAGTTTATACATTTAAAATAGACTTGGTGATTTAGTAAAGCATTATTTACAATATTGTTTCATGCAAGCCAGCCGAAGCCGACCTACACTCGTCAGAATATTCTGACG
>NC_092647.1:9567772-9635716 GCF_039555335.1 Amphiura filiformis
CTTATAACCTATAATTGCCTCTATGTAGAATTAGTAATTACATGTATGTACATTTGCCTCTTATAACCTATAATTGCCTCTATTAGTAATTACATGTATAACCTATAATTGTAATTATAACCTATAATTGCCTCTATTAGTAATTACATGTATGTACATTTGTCTTATAACCTATAATTGCCTCTATGTAGAATTAGTAATTACATGTATGTACATTTGTCTTATAACCTATAATTGCCTCTATGCCTAGAATTAGTAATTACATGTATGTACATTTCTCTTATAACCTATAATTGAATACATGAATACAAAACCCACCCAAGTCCATGGGAAGTGATTTTGAGAGAAAAACC
The DNA here is from genome assembly GCF_039555335.1 of Amphiura filiformis. Lineage (NCBI taxonomy): Eukaryota > Metazoa > Echinodermata > Ophiuroidea > Amphilepidida > Amphiuridae > Amphiura > Amphiura filiformis. The sequence continues at coordinate 9,568,126 of NC_092647.1, forward strand.
TGTGTATCATTTTAATTCCTTCAGTTATATTTACCTGGTCAATATGGCAAGTTTTACATGCAAATGAGCGGGTTAAACTGTATTAAGTATGACGATTAGCATTTCAGGAAATTCGTGGGTTCATTTTAAATTTTGGACTTGGGTGGTTTTTTGAATCATACAAAGACAATAATGTTTGAATGAGATTACCACTAGTAAGATAATACAAAATAAAGCACACAGGTATGTATAATGTTGATAAGCATTCTGTCTTGTAATATAAACCACACACTTTCCTCTATTAAACCCATTTTTTTTTTCAAAAGTCACTCTCCAGCAATGAATGTGTTACAAGCGGACTTTTATACATACTGGATTTGAATCAATGTGTTACAAGACACAAATCATGGCCTTGGGTGGTTTTTTTCATATGCTCAATAGACACAGTGGATGAATTTGAGTTGTTTTTTCATACATATGACAGGCTTATGCATAGCAACAAATTCCCATGTTTAACTCAATTTAGCCACAGTATGGACTTGGGAGGGTTTGTATTCATATATTCAATTGCCTCTTTGTAGAATTAGTAATTACATGTATGTACATTTGTCTTATAACCTATAATTGCCTCTATGTAGAATTAGTAATTACATGTATGTACATTTGTCTTATAACCTATAATTGCCTCTATGTAGAATTAGTAATTATGTGTATGTACATTTCTCTTATAACCTATAATTGCCTCTATGTAGAATTAGTAATTACATGTATGTACATTTTTCTTATAACCTATAATTGCCTCTATGTAGAATTAGTAATTACATGTATGTACATTTCTCTTATAACCTATAATTGCCTCTATGTAGAATTAGTAATTACATGTATGTACATTTGTCTTATAACCTATAATTGCCTCTATGTAGAATTAGTAATTACATGTATATACATTTGTCTTATAACCTATAATTGCCTCTATGTAGAATTAGTAATTACATGTATGTGCATTTGTCTTATAACCTATAATTGCCTCTATGTAGAATTAGTAATTACATGTATGTACATTTGTCTTATAACCTATAATTGCCTCTATGTAGAATTAGTAATTACATGTATGTACATTTCTCTTATAACCTATAATTGCCTCTATTAGTAATTACATGTATGTACATTTGTCTTATAACCTATAATTGCCTCTATGTAGAATTAGTAATTACATGTATGTACATTTGTCTTATAACCTATAATTGCCTCTATGTAGAATTAGTAATTAAGTACATGTATGTACATTTAGCCACAGTATCTTATACATGTATGTACATTTGTCTTATAACCTATAATTGCCTCTATGTAGAATTAGTAATTACATGTATGTGCATTTGTCTTATAACCTATAATTGCCTCTATGTAGAATTAGTAATTACATGTATGTACATTTGTCTTATAACCTATAATTGCCTCTATTAGTAATTACATGTATGTACATTTCTCTTATAACCTATAATTGCCTCTATTAGTAATTACATGCATGTACATTTCTCTTATAACCTATAATTGCCTCTATGTAGAATTAGTAATTACATGTATGTACATTTGTCTTATAACCTATAATTGCCTCTATGTAGAATTAGTAATTACGTGTATGTACATTTGTCTTATAACCTATAATTGCCTCTATGTAGAATTAGTAATTACATGTATGTGCATTTGTCTTATAACCTATAATTGCCTCTATGTAGAATTAGTAATTACGTGTATGTACATTTGTCTTATAACCTATAATTGCCTCTATGTAGAATTAGTAATTATATGTATGTATATTTTTCTTATAACCTATAATTGCCTCTATGTAGAATTATGGCTTTCAACTATAATGTTGTGCAACATGCGACTATCAGGTTTTGAAAACTGGGATTTTCTTCAAGGTCAAGGTCAGATAGAGTCATCTAGTGTGAAGAAACCATCGCATTTTTTCTTGTACGGAGCTACTCTAGATTACCCCAGGACTACTCCAAAACAATGCATTGTAATGAGGTCAAAAAATTGTCCTACTCCTAGCATGATTTCCATGGTGTACCTCTGCAAAAGACAACTCTTTATGAAGCGTCTCTGGAGTAGCTCTGGTATGGGCTAGCCTGTTTCTAAGTAACAAAATGTTATTGTCATGTGCATAAACCAACCTATTACTCTCATAACTTTGTGGTCATTATGGTCACACCAAGTTTTGAAATTGATGCTTACTTTTTGGGTCCATGTTTGTGAGTTTTTGTATGTCCATGGTTGATGCATCATTTGTGATTGTGTGTATCATATATGTACAGTACATGTAGGGGCTATGGATCTAAGCTTAATTTGATTCTCTTTGCAACTTTAGATGGAGTGATGAAACTGTTTTAGATTATACCAATTGGGCCAATGGACAGCCTGATGACAACAATGGAATGGAACAGTGTGCTGAACATTATGTAGATCTCAGTAAGTTTACATATTTATTCTATTTGCATCTTGGACCAGTGTTTTTTTGAGTAATTCTGAAAGCTACATCTCAAAACTGTACACTATTAGTCTCTGTTAGCATTGGTACATGGGTCTTCTTTGAGCTTGAGTAGGCTTATTCTGAATCATGATAACTTTGTTTATAAACTTTAAAGGGTAAACAACTTGGGGTTTATTTGTTAACTTTTTTGCATTTGGTATATTACAGTATTACTTGTTTTTCCATACCTTCATTATCAAGAGATGAATACTTTTAAATAACTTGTCATGTTTTCATGGGTAAATTGGCTATTTTATTTCATAACTTCAAAAGCGCTTATTTTGTCCATACCCAAAGAGTACTAAATTTGCAAGTTTATATACCCCTGTTTTTTCCACAAAATTACCCTGGCTATAGTTTGATCAGCTCGTAATCGACGGGCCTTATAACATTGCGGATTAATATCAATATATTTTATTTGGAGAATTGTCTTGTGACATCTCGCCAGAAGTATTATAAATTATTAATGAAGTCCTATACTTTGTCTACTTTCTTTAACACTCAAAATATTGACCAGGCAGATCAACTACATCACTCTTAACGTGGGTCTACTTTTCGGTAGTGGTACGAGCTGATCAAAGTATAATTGCATAATTTGATGTTGACATATTTTGCACACTGCATAATTTTCTTGTTCTTGTTTGTTATATTTAAAATAATTTCAGATAAAGGCAAATGGAGAGACATGAATTGTGGCATACCCATGGCATTTGTATGTAAGAAAGACTATGACAATATCCAACCAATCACACACCTACCAACAGCGCCCCCACAAGGTGGTTGCCCAACCAATTGGATCAAACTTGATGATAGGTGTTACCATGTAGAAGGTATCAATGATGCGCAGAAAGAAACATGGCAGGGTGCTCGTGATAAATGTGCACAACTTACATCTGGTGGCATACTGGCTGTTATACACTCACAAAGAACACAATGTAAGTTGCCATTGAAGATGATAACTCTTGATAATGACAATAATATAGACAACAATGAGGATGATCCTTCTCTTATCTCTGCTTTTCCAAGTGAATCTATTGTACAATCTTTCCACAATACATTTTGTCTTTGGATGTTTTGAACTAGTTGATCCATAACCAGCATTGTCCAAAGGCCATCTTTTTACCTAGCATATTTGCATATTTCTGAAAATTTAATGACCTTATTTGCATAATTTTGCCTGCAATTCCATTAATTTAGTTTGCAATCTACACGCAATAACCAATTAACTAGGATGATAGAGTATAATCAGCTTTTATGCTCTGTAGTTTTGTGCCAAGGTATTTGCATATATATGAATATAAATGAGCTTATTTTCATATTTTGCCTGAAGTTCCATTAATACACTGCTACCTACACGCAAATTATAACCAATTAACTTCTTACTTGGTAGCATGATCGTTTATGATCACCTATATATTTATTATGGGCCACTTTAATTACAAACAGCATAATTCTAGTTTACATTTGATTTTATACAAATATAAATTGTTACGAGTCGTAAATGACGCAAGGCTAAAAACATATTTTACCAAAATTCACTTCAGAATGCACAACAAAACACACTGTTTGTTAACAAAATCTGAATCTTTAATGAAAAGTAAAGTACAATTTAACAATAATTGTTCAAATAAACACGAAGGCATAACATCATTTAAAATCATAAATACACTGTTTAGGACTATTACAACTCTTGAATACATTTGGCATGTTTTGTATTCTTATTTTTGTTAGAAATATTATGTTGGAAAGTGCAGGTCAAAGCTTTAATGACTTTGCTTTCAGTCCAGTTGCAAACATGATATATTATGTTCTTGCAATTTCTAGCTGAGCTGACTGCCCTGATGAGATCTGCTACCAGTGATGTTTGGATTGGCTTATCTGATTTGGGAGCGGAGAGTAAGTTTCATTGGGTTGATGGAACTACAATGGACTATACCAACTGGGCTTGGGGTCAACCTGATGGTAATATTTTACTACCAGATGGGGTAAGTCATGAGGGGTACATATTAAAAAATAGAGATAGATACAGCTGGTCTGGGAGCTGAGAGTAAATTTCATTGGATTGGTGGAACTGCTATAGACTATACCAACCGGGTAATTTATTATGTAATCAAACTTATACTTAAAAAGACAAAACTGGCAAACAAAAACAAATCACTTTAATCCCAACTACCATAACACCTCAGCTGTACTAGTTGGAGCCACCCTTTCTTCAGTTGAACCAAACCCTTTAGATGGCAAGAGTTTAATAAAGCTACAGATGTATTTGTAATGTCTCTGCAAATGCACAGCCTACATTTTATTTCTTGGGTACAACATCCCTTGTTGTTGATGAAGGAGCCAAGGATCTTGAAACTCTGGACTTCTTCAATTATATTTCCATCGATTGTTAAGCTCTCCTCTTTGTCATCACTGTTGTCATCAACTACCGTGATCTTGTTTTTGTTTTGTTTTTCCTCAACAGTAGTCCTCTCTTCTCCCTCACCACCCTGATTGCTTCCAGTACAATGTAGGTTAATCAACTCGTCCCTACTCTTGCATATTATGGTGTGTCTTCAACAGTAGTCCTCTCTTCTCCCTCACCACCCTGATTGCTTCCAGTAGGTTCATCAACTCTTCTCTACTCTTGCATATTATGGTGTGTCTTCTGCAGTAGTCCTCTCTTCTCCCTCACCACCCTGATTGCTTCCAGTAGATTCATCAACTCTTCCCTACTCTTGCATATTATGGTGTGTCTTCAGCAGTAGTCCTCTCTTCTCCCTCAACTGATTGCTTCCAGTAGGTTCATCAACTCTTCTCTACTCTTGCATATTATGGTGTCTTTTGCAGTAGTCCTCTCTTCTCCCTCACCACCCTGATTGCTTCCAGTAGGTTCATCAACTCTTCTCTACTCTTGCATATTATGGTGTGTCTTCAACAGTAGTCCTCTCTTCTCCCTCACCACCCTGATTGCTTCCAGTAGGTTCATAAACTCTTCTCTACTCTTGCATATTATGGTGTGTCTTCAACAGTAGTCCTCTCTTCTCCTCACAACCCTGATTGCTTCCAGTAGGTTCATAAACTCTTCTCTACTCTTGCATATTATGGTGTGTCTTCAACAGTAGTCCTCTCTTCTCCCTCACCACCCTGATTGCTCCCAGTAGGTTCATCAACTCTTCCCTACTCTTGCATATTATGGTGTGTCTTCAGCAGTAGTCCTCTCTTCTCCCTCACCACCCTGATTGCTTCCAGTAGGTTCATCAACTCTTCTCTACTCTTGCATATTATGGTGTGTCTTCAACAATAGTCCTCTCTTCTCACTCACCATCCTGATTGCTTCCAGTAGGTTCATCAACTCTTCCCTACTCTTGCATATTATGGTGTGTCTTCTGCAGTAGTCCTCTCTTCTCCCTCACCACCCTGATTGCTTCCAGTAGATTCATCAACTCTTCCCTACTCTTGCATATTATGGTGTGTCTTCAGCAGTAGTCCTCTCTTCTCCCTCACCACTCTGATTGCTTCCAGTAGGTTCATCAACTCTTCCCTACTCTTGCATATTATGGTGTGTCTTCTGCAGTAGTCCTCTCTTCTCCCTCACCACCCTGATTGCTTCCAGTAGGTTCATCAACTCTTCTCTACTCTTGCATATTATGGTGTGTCTTTTGCAGTAGTCCTCTCTTTTCTCCCTCACCACCCTGATTGCTTCCAGTAGGTTCATCAACTCTTCCCTACTCTTGCATATTATGGTGTGTCTTCAACAGTAGTCCTCTCTTCTCCCTCACCACCCTGATTGCTTCCAGTAGGTTCATCAACTCTTCCCTACTCTTGCATATTATGGTGTGTCTTCAACAGTAGTCCTCTCTTCTCCCTCACCACCCTGATTGCTTCCAGTAGGTTCATCTACTCTTCCCTACTCTTGCATATTATGGTGTGTCTTCTGCAGTAGTCCTCTCTTCTCCCTCACCACCCTGATTGCTTCCAGTAGGTTCATCAACTCTTCTCTACTCTTGCATGTTATGGTGTGTCTTCAACAGTAGTCCTCTCTTCTCCCTCACCACCCTGATTGCTTCCAGTAAGTTCATCAACTCTTCTCTACTCTTGCATATTATGGTGTGTCTTCAGCAGTAGTCCTCTCTTCTCCCTCACCACCCTGATTGCTTCCAGTAGGTTCATCAACTCTTCTCTACTCTTGCATGTTATGGTGTGTCTTCAGCAGTAGTCCTCTCGTCTCCATCACCACCCTGATTGCTTCCAGTAGGTTCATCAACTCTTCCCTACTCTTGCATATTATGGTGTGTCTTCAGCAGTAGTCCTCTCTTCTCCCTCACCACCCTGATTGCTTCCAGTAGGTTCATCAACTCTTCTCTACTCTTGCATGTTATGGTGTGTCTTCAGCAGTAGTCTCCTCTCTTCTCACTCACCACCCTGATTGCTTCCAGTAGGTTCATCAACTCTTCTCTACTCTTGCATATTATGGTGTGTCTTCAGCAGTAGTCCTCTCTTCTCCCTCACCACCCTGATTGCTTCCAGTAGGTTCATCAACTCTTCTCTTCTCTTGCATATTATGGTGTGTCTTCAGCAGTAGTCCTCTCTTCTCCCTCACCACCCTGATTGCTTCCAGTAGGTTCATCAACTCTTCTCTACTCTTGCATGTTATGGTGTGTCTTCAGCAGTAGTCTCTCTCTTCTCCCTCACCACCCTGATTGCTTCCAGTAGGTTCATCAACTCTTCTCTACTCTTGCATATTATGGTGTGTCTTCAGCAGTAGTCCTCTTTTCTCCCTCACCACCCTGATTGCTTCCAGTAGGTTCATCAACTCTTCTCTTCTCTTGCATATTATGGTGTGTCTTCAGCAGTAGTCCTCTCTTCTCCCTCACCACCCTGATTGCTTCCAGTAGGTTCATCAACTCTTCTCTACTCTTGCATATTATGGTGTGTCTTCAGCAGTAGTCTCCTCTCTTCTCACTCACCACCCTGATTGCTTCCAGTAGGTTCATTTGTGGGGCCGTGCCCATCTATCTTTTGCCTCCTTCTCTGTCTCTCATAATCTTCCCTGCATAGATGTTTAAGATTTAAGGGACAATATACACCCCTGTCTTATTTCTTATTGATCAATTCTGTGTCTCGTCTGCTAGTTTTCACAGCCGACTCTTGATCTTGGTAGAGTTAATTACGTCAATCACATGATCTGGCAAACCTATTTCTTTCATTTTGTCTTCTATAGCTCTTGATGTGATATGCAGTCGAAGGCCTTAGAATAATCAGATGTTCACCATTCAGTCTCTGGTACACCTTCCAGCATGGAAACCAACAACTTCGCAATCCATCTCTTCTTACATATTCTGTTATTGATGATCTTCAGAAAACCTTTACTAGCATGGCTCAGAGCTATTTATATTAACTGTTGTTATGTATGCTTTTGTTCTTTCACTACTCCACAGAGCAAGAGTGACTGTGCTAAAATGATCAATGAACTGGATGAGTCAGGAAAATGGAACGATGTAGCATGTGATACGTATAACACATATCTATGTCAAACTATGCCTAGTAAGTATCGGGGGGTGTGTGTGTGTAGGGGGGGTCTGACATGAGGATGCATGGAGCAGGGGGATGATGCATGGAAGATTGTGTGGATGGGTCTAGGAAGGAAATTAAAGAAAAACCAGTACGGGAAGTTATGGAATAAAATAGGAATATGGAATGAGTCCTGAAATGCTGCTCACCCATTTATGTTGCTTTGTTGAACATTGAAGTATAAAGTTCCAGACCAGTGCATGGAGCTATTGTCTGGCAATTAGTCTATGACAAACCAGTGATATTTACAGGTGTTTATAAGATCTCTAAAAATAGAATGTTATGGAATGTAACATTAAATAATGTTTATGTTAGAGAAAAACACAATAATTTTTCATGATAATTTCCCTCATGAACAAGTAGTAGTTGCCTCTTATATGATTAATAGTCAAGTATATGTGTGTAAGCTTAATTTGCATACTTGATCTTTGCCAAATCCACATGATGGCAACGTCCATGATGTGCCAAGTTTGTGCCATATTATGTAGAGTTGGCATGAAATGTAAGAGACAATGCAGGAACTGATAACCAGTGAATCTTCACTGATGGTGATTCATAGGATAAATTCAATGGCATGGTTCATATGTAGGATTTATTAATTGTAAGCACAATGTTGCAAGTAGAACCTTGTTTTGAGTAAATTGTCAAGGTTTTTAACAGAATATGCCTTGGATTAATTTTAGCTACAACTACAGCTCATTAAAATGTCATGTCTCTTTGTTTGTTGATTTGTTCATTAGTACGTCTTTTTTTCATAACAAACAGTTGGACCAGTTGAGGCTTTTGGTGCATTGTGTTTAAAAATGTTCTTATGTTTCCCACTCATTTTTTGTTATGTTTGTCCCCAGGGTGAGCCTTTTCATGGGTCAGGACAGCGTGAGCATTACTTTCTGACATCCATTTCCAGTGTTTTTAGTTGTTTATGCTTGCTTAATATTGTATGTTTCTAAATGCAATTATAGTTTTTTTGTAGTTCATTACTTTTGTATGTACATGTACTTTTATACAATTTATTTGTAAAATTGTCAAATGTAGTGTTGTTTTGCAAATATTTGTTTTTATAGTGCCTAGAGGGCACCTTTGCATACAATAGTGCGCTTTTAATAAATGTCTACTCTCGTTTAAACATGAGACAAACATACTGTAGAAAACAATCAAGCAGTCAATTATTATAAAATTTGGCATGTAAGTAGTGTTTGTGGCAAGTATATATAATTGTCAAATGTAGTGTTGTTTAAAAAAACACCTGTTTTTATAGTGCCTAGAGGGCGCCTTTTCATGCAATAGTGCGCTTTTAATAAATGTCTACTCTCGTTTAAACATAAGACAAACATACTGTAGAAAACAATCAAGCAGTCAATTATTATAAAATTTGATATGTGGCAAGTATATATTATGCATGCTGTGTGTCACACTTTCTAAGTTTCCACTTGTAATATTGTGTTTAATTGTGCTAGTGTGTGATGTGTAATTCTTCTTTCCCCTGTATATTATTATAAACTGCTCAAATAAAGAAAGTCCGCAGTCATGTAACCCGTCCTACACCAAACCCTGATCGTGTTATGAACATTTAATTGATAAAGTCGTATGCAGAATCTTGTTAGCTCCAACTTGATACCAAATTTGCCACCAAAAACTCTAAATTCAGAGAGATTGAGACCAGTATATGAAATTTGGTGCATTTTCAAAAGTTGCAAATTAAAAATGGACCACGCGGAGCTTAGTGGTGAATGGCACAGCGCGACCATTGACATAGCCCAAACAACCGCTAGGTCATATCGATCGCATCGTGCCCTAGGATTCAACAGTAAAGCACTGTAGCAATCCATGCGTTTTAAATTAACAATTGAATAAAGCCGCACTTGGGATAGTCGACATGGGTTCATCGTGGGCAAGCAAGATTGACCACATTGCCACGCTAAGCAATTTCGACCGCGTTATCGTTTTGATTTGCAACTTTTGAAAATGCACCAAATGCCATAAACTGGTATCAGTCTTTGTCACTTTTGAGTGTTTGGTATCAAATTTGGTATCAAATTAGAGATAACAAGATTCTGCACACAACCGTATCAATCAAATTTTCATAACAAGATCAGGTTTTGGTGTAGAACTGGTTACATGACTGCGGACTTTCTTTATTTGAGCAGTTTATTAGGAATAACGATTGAGCATCATCAATTTGATCTTGTGTGCTAGTTTGTAATGTTTGAATATTCTATGTTCCAGTATTTGATGCATAAGCCTCTTCCCTTGTTTATTTGATTTATATAAGGCTGGGGGATAAGCGTCGTTAAATGATCTCGTACACTGATGTGCTATGTGTTGTTTGTACTGTTTACCCTGACTGTTCATATCCATAAGTACCAGACTTGAGTCCTGTTTATCAGGGACAGTCTGTGTAGCTCAGTGATTAAAGTGCTCATCCGCAAGTGAGAGGTCTGGAGTTCAAGTCCCAGCACAGGCAGATATGTCCAGACTTATGCATGTTGTTACCACTTGTAATTTCATGTTTAATTGTGCTAGTGTGTGATGCATAATTCTTCTTTCCCCTGTATGTATAAGCCTTAATTCACTTGTTTCAGTGTTTAGTACACCAGAATACATCAAGAGGGATTAGTAACATAGCTAACAAGTGGGTTAAATATTTAATTATTTTGTTCACCTACAGACCCAAGCTTACCCATTATTCCACCGGACAACACAGCATGTGCCTCACTACCAGGGTACACTGAATACTTTGGTGACTGTTACAAGGTTGGACCAAACAAGGTGTCATGGTCAGCAGCTAAATCTGTATGTGAAGGAGAGGGCACTGTACTAGCTACTATTTCTGATGGTTTCCAAGAGGCTTTTGTACAGACAATGGTGTTCAAAAATAATGGAGATCCTCTTTACATTGGTTTATTAAATGACCAGGTAATACAATTATCAGTTGTATCCCATAGATCATATTATTTGGTGCCCTACAGTACCTGTGCATTTCATACTTGGGAAAGACACTTTACTTTGCAACTAAGTTTTAAGTGGTTGTCATGAGAAAATTGTTGGAAATGTGTTGCTAGATTTTCATGAAGCATGTGCATTATTACCAAGATTCAGTGCTTGAATAGATTGCATCATAGTGATGCTAATGTTAGGGTGTGGAAATGTGAAATAAATTATTGTGAATCACTACTTTGTTTTCCCGTAGGCGACTGGTAAATTCACTTGGCTAGATGGTTGGCCAGTGTGGTACACTAACTGGGGAGATGGAGAACCAAGTTTGGGAAGTGGCGAGGCCTGTGTCATCATCACTGCTGATGGCATATGGGACAATGTTGGCTGTAATGGGCTGTATAATCCAATATGTAAACAGAACAATGGTAAGTGTCATCATCTGGGGAGATGATAAACAAAGTTGAGGAAGTGGTGAGGCCTGTGTCATCATCACTGCTGATTTCATATGGGATAAACCAACTTTAGGAAGTAGTGAGGCCTGTGTCATCATCATATGGGACAATGTTGGCTGTAATGGGCTGTATAATCCAATGTGTAAACAGAACAATGGTAAGTGTCTTCATCAACTGTCAGAAGTGATAAGGCCTGTGTGATTGCCATTGCTGGTGGCTTATGTGACAATGTTTGGATGTAATGAGCCATTTAATACAAATCAATACAGTCAGCCCTCAGGTCGTGCAAGCTTGCCTTCATCAAGTGTCGGAAGTGGTGAGGCTTGTGTGACCATCACTGCTGGTGGCATATGGGAAAATGTTGGCTGTCAATATAATTACAGAACAATGGTAAAGTGTCGTCATCAAGTGTGATTGTCACTGCTGCTGATGGCATATGGGAAAATGTTGGCTGTAATGGGCTGTATAATCCAATATGTAATTAAGCAGAACAATGGTAAGTGTCATCATCTGGGAGATGATAAACAAAAAAAAAACACTTGAGGAAGTGGTGAGGCCTGTGTCATCATCACTGCTGATTTCATATGGGATAAATGTTTACCAACTTTAGGAAGTAGTGAGGATCCTGTGTCATCATCCGTCATGATGGGACAATGTTGGCTGTAACATGGGCTGTATAATCCAATGTGTAAACAGAACAATGGTAAGTGTCTTCATCAACTGTCAGAAGTGATAAGGCCTGTGTGATTGCCATTGCTGGTGGCTTATGTGACAATGTTTGGATGTAATGAGCCATTTAATACAAATCAATACACTCAGCCCTCAGGTCGTGCAAGCTTGCCTTCATCAAGTGTCGGAAGTGGTGAGGCTTGTGTGATCATCACTGCTGATGGCATATGGGAAAATGTTGGCTGTAATGGGCTGTATAATCCAATATAATTACAGAACAATGGTAAGTGTCGTCATCAAGTGTGATTGTCACTGCTGATGACATATGGGATGTTTGTGGCTGTTATAAGCTGTTTAATACAATTCAATACAGTCAGCCCCCAGGTCATGCATGCTGTAAGTTGTCCATTCAATCATTCAGGTTTTGCAGTTGTCCAAGAAGGGGTTTTTAAGAAATTGCAGTTATACTTTTACTAATATCAAACTGTTTAAAAAAGAAACAAATATTTCGGTAGTTTAAGGATGTGCATGAGAAATGGTATATTGTATAACACCCAAAAGTAACCAATGCTTCCATAACAATATCAAAGCTTGATCCTTATTTTAGTCAAATGACTAGTGGATAAATAAAGTTTCATACACACATGCATCGCACACTAGCACAATTTAACATGAAATTACAAATGAAACATAACATGCATATTCAGATAAACCACAGAGAGAGCTCTGGACATATATGACTGCGGGGACTCGAATCCAAGACCTTTTCCTTGTCGGGCAAATGCTCTAACCACTGAGCTACACAGACTGTCCCTGATAAACAGGGCCCAAGTCTGATACTTAACTTATGGATAATGAGCAGTCAGGGTAAACAGTATTAACAACACACTACACCAGCATACGAGATCTTGTTAACTAGTGTCAGTGTATGATGCGTGACTCTTCTTTCCTCTGTATATTGATAAAAATAAGGATTATGATTAAGCATTGTTAATTTGTTCTTGTACTCTAGTTAATGTTTGAATGTTTCTCTGTTCCAATGTATAATAAAGTTTAATACATAAATTTATCAACTCATTATGCATTTCCTCAGTGTGCTGATAGTTTAATGAAAGCCAAGACCAACTCCTACTTTTCAACAGCTTAAAAAGCAAACACTCCATTCAAAATGCATGTATAATTTTGTGCTTAGTTTTTTGCATAAAGTGAAGTGAGCTTTGTTTTATTTCTTATTTGTTTTATTTTTTTTTGAATGACAACCTGGGTTAGTCAGTCAGTGGATAAGTGATTCTCTGTTCTAGGAGGCAGGGCACGATTTGGATGCAAATTACCAAATCAATTCACGCCATGATTCCAACGCTGGACGACATATCAGCGTTTTTGAATCAGAATTGATTCACACAAAAAAAAACCACTTTTTTTTTAAAATTCCGGGAAAAATGTGTCTATTGAGCATGTGATGAGAGCAAAGTATGTAACACATTCATTTGCTGGAACTTTTTGAAAAAAAAAATGGGCTTAATAAAGGAACGTGTGTGGTTTATATATTACATGGCAGAATGCTTATCAACATTATGCATACCTGTGCTTGCTTTATTTTAATCTCACAATTTAAAATTGAACACCCTAAAATGCTTAATTTCGACCAACATCCACTCATTTGCACCCATATTGAAGGTAAATCTAACTTACTTAAAAATTAAAAATGATACACAGGTTTTCTCTCAAAATCACTTCCCATGGACTTGATTCATGTATTCAATTATTCAAATGCTAACTAATGTAATGGCCATCTTTGAAGCATAAGATTTCCAGAAATGTATGGGTTTGCATACTTTTCTTGAAAAAAAGTTATAGACCCTAAGTTACTTAATTTGTTATTCAATGTTGGAAACCAGAGACATGATGTTTCTATTGAACAGCTAACAATTCAATGTGTCCCTGGCTTTTCTATAGAAGCAACAATATTTAAAACATACAACTTTATCCAGCTTCGAAAAAAAAATAGCAATTTTTTTTAGTAGCAGTTTTTCTCTGGTTTCCAATCTTGAATAACAAGTAATTTAGGGTCTGTAACTTACTATTTTAATTTTTTTAGCACTCCTGGAAATTTCAAAAGACAAGGCCTGATATTTCTGAAATATTGGTCATAAATTTTATGGAAAAGAAGCTCCAAAGAAGGCTCAGATTGCACCAGAGAGCATTGATATCTAGAACCCCAGAGCTCTTATTAATTAGGCGGGCCCTGGATCCCAGCTGTAATGACTTCGTGCTATACGCTCTTGATGTGCGCTTTGCGCACATAATTCGCCGTTTTTGGGAGAATCAATTGATTCCATTGTGGGGAGAATCTATTGATTCTTGCAGAATTGGGTGATGAGAATGATTTGAAACTTTGTTTCTCCTGAGCTTCAACAAGTCTGAGGCCCTGGGAAACGTACTTATTTCAAGGCTGAATCAATAACAAACCAAGTATTCTATTTCATGGCTGAATAATAAAGCAATCATATATGCATGGCCGACTGGGAAGGAATTGGTGACGAAAATTATAAGTTTTTGAACAGCACGAAGAGCCAGTTGCTCTCAAAATATTTTGGAAAATGAATGAATATATTCATTTTTGTATTGTTTTCAAGGTATCCGACCCACAACCCATGCACCAGGAGAGGGGGTCTGCTTGGAAGGCTGGCTGACTTATGGAGACTGGTGCTACAAGTTTGATGTGGGCCGAGATTTTGCTTCATGGCCAGAAGCTAATGATGATTGCCAGAGAGCTCATGGTGCCCAACTTGCTAGCATTCACAGCAAACAAGAGAATGAATTTGTGAGACAGAATGCTCAGGGAGTTGTTGGTGTTAGAGCCATATGGCTGGGTTTGAGAAGAGCAAGCTCAGGTGAGTAATTATTATCTTATTTGGTTGTCATCATAATACCACAGGTGTGATCAAAGTAGTAATAACCTCTTAAGTTGTACAAAGATGTACAACTTAAGATGACTACAAAGGAGAATGATAAGAAGCAAAAAGACATTTCAGATATGAGTTGAATCTGGGGCATTTTAACCAAATTATATATATATAATTTGGTTAATAATTTGATAAGTAAGAGAATTTCTACTTTGTCCTCAAGCAAAGAGATTTGCGACCAAGCAGCCAAAACGTACAACGAAGCGTTAAGTTCATGTGGCTATTCTGAAAAAATCCAGTACAGTGAAAAGGAGGAAATCAACTCGATGAAACAAGACATGTCTTGTACAGTAGCAAAAAGAAGAATAAGAGCAGAAAAAGAAAGGTTATATTGTTAAATCCACCATTTAGTAAGAACGTTAAAACAAACGTAAGAGGTACCTTTATACGCCTAATAAATAAGCATTTTCCAAGAGGGAGTAAGCTGTTTAAAATATTCAACAAGAACAGCGTGAAAGTAAGTTATAGTTGTACAAGAAATATAGGCGTGATTATGAAATCCCGCAATGCAGAAATCAGACGTAACACCGATAAGCCACCCGAGAAAGAGTGTAATTAGTAGAAAAAAGGACAGCCGCCCTCTCAGTGGAAAGTGCTTATCTCAAGCTATAGTTTACAAAGCCACAGTAAACTCAGACAATGAATCAAAGCAGTACATTGGCTTAGCAGGTGGTACATTTAAGGAACGCTACAACAACCACACTAAGTCTTTTTGGCTAGAAAAGTCCAAAAAGGAGACAGAACTATCGAAATATGTTTGGGGGCTTAAACACAAAGATGAAAAATTCAACATCAGTTGGGATATAGTCCAAAAATCCAACACCAAAATGAGAAAATCAGGAATTTGTAACCTTTGTATAGAAGAAAAAATGGCAATCTTAAACTCAAAAATGAATAATCCAAGAATCTCGCTCAACAAAAAAAGGAGCTGATAAGCAAATGTCGTCATAGCCGTGTTAAGAAAAAGTAATGATTCATATGGTATGTTTAGGCCTATTCATTATTTTCTCCATAACATATTTCACCACCTGCTGTTGTGCGTCAAACTTGCGCTAGGTGTGTTTTGCGACACCGCGTACATTGCGTGTACGCTTTATATTTTGTTGCTAGGTTACGGAGTTTTGATTTGGAAAGGCCCTTGATCATCGTTTTTTTTTTTATTCACCTGAAGATCGCCTTGGCGTGAAACACCGTGTAGTGAAATGTAATAAAATCTGTGTTTATATTTTTAAAATAGCTCTACCTTTTATTGGTATCGAGCACTGTATAGCTGTCTGTGATACTTCTACTTCTTAATATATAATATGCAATTATTTAAATTTGATATGCATGACAATTTCAGTGATCTAAAAGGGAAGGAGGCCTCTGTATATTTTGAATTTCAGTATAAGGATGGTACACCTTTAAACTATGTTAACTGGGCTAATGGAGAACCTAATGGAGTTGGTCAAGATGGCAGCTCACAAAATTGTGTAGAATTCATACATTTTAAGCCCTCTGTATATTCTGTTTAATTTTGATAGGTGAATTTCAGTATGAGGATGATACACCGGTAGATTATGTTAACTGGGCTAATGGAGAACCTGATGGAGTTGGTCAAGATGGCAGCTCACAAAATTGTGTAGAATTCATACATTTTAAGCCCTCTGTATATTCTGTTTAATTTTGATAGGTGAATTTCAGTATGAGGATGATACACCTGTAGACTATGTTAACTGGGCTAATGGAGAACCTGATGGAGTTGGTCAAGATGGCAGCTCACAAGATTGTGTAGAATTCACTGATGATGCTTATGGCAAATGGTCTGATGATGACTGTTACAGAGGGGCTGCATATCTTTGCAAGATGCCAAAAAGTAAGTCATAGTTCTAAAACATCCTCATCATGGTATTGAAATCATAGAAGAAAACTGCATGCAAAATACAATATAATTTATAAAATGCATGACACTAGTTTTGGAGTTATAGGGCAAATTGTTTCAAGAATGAGTAGATTGTATGAGATTTTATCACAATTTCCTTTGATCTTGATTTTATACAGTGATTCCGTTCACACCAACAACACCACTACCAACAGCCACACCCTGTCCAACCGATCCTAACTGGGTGTACATGCATCCCTACTGCTACTTTGTCAGTGGAGCTATTGGGGTACCAGTCAAATCATGGAATGATGCTAATAACTACTGTATGTCACAAGGGGGTTATCTGGCATCAATACACAGTACAACAGAGCAGAACTTCATCAATTCAATTGTATGTATTTCTTTGCATTGAATACAAGCTAATATGCCAGAGCATTGGGTCCTGCTGTGGTATTTTTTTATACTTACATCCTTAACTTATAATATTCAGTAACTTGCTGAAATATTTACATAAAGATATTTTTGTCTTTAGTCAGTTTCCAAGTTAGTTGAAAGCAAAATGGTGTGCAAATATAGGTTTAAATATGTGGATATAAGATTAGTGCTTTGGGCTCTGGCAGCTGGTCTGCAATTTGTACCACAATTAGGTTAATTCATTCATCAATCATGTACTCCAAAACATGCAGATGGTTGTCTTAAAATAATATTTAAGGTATATATTTGTGGTGAAGGGTTCATGTAAATTTTACATTGAAAAATGTGTACAGTACTTTTACCCCTAAAAACTATTATTGTTTAGTTTTTGGTGTTGTGTTAAGTTGAGGTGGGCTCCCCCCAAAAAGAAATATGGACTATGTTTGCATCATCATGAACCTTGACAAGTGTGGAGTGGGGGGTTAGGTTTTTTCAACCAGGGTTAGAAGCAACATATGCTTAAATTGATTTGGCAAATTAATCAAAGCAAAATCAGTCAGAACTCAGAAATATACTAGATCTGGTTACAGATCTGGACCTAGCCGGAGCCGGAAATGCCAGTCTTAAAGTTTATGGACATCTCATACCAATAATGGTGCATCACTGTAGCATGTAGGGGCTTTATCCGTCTTCCATAGGCTGAGATACAGCTACTTTTCTGTACTTTTAAACATTTTTTTGCAAATTTGACGTTTTGACCTCCTTAATGACCTTTGACCCCAATACAAAAAAAACCCTCATATACACCGCGAAAATGCATTGTTACAGTTTAAAAAAAAATCTACTATGCTTAGTTACTTAAAATTACTGTTATTTAGCTTAAACCGGAAATGACGTCTAAATGACCTTTGACCAAAAAAATAAAAATACCGTGCATACATCGGGCAACACTAATGCATATATGAAGTTTATGTCACTCTGGTCTGGTTACGTTTTGAGAAAAAAAATGAACATATTTGATGATTTTTGGTTTTTGACCGGAAGCGACCCCTTAATGACCTTTGACCCCGAAACTGTAGATACCTCAAAGACCCCGGTTAGTAGCAATGCATGTGTGCTAATGACAACACTCTGCTATGTAATTTGTAAAAACAGTGATTTTTAAATATTTTTAGCATTCTGACCAGAAATGACCCCTTAATGACCTTTGACCCCTTATCTGTGAACACCCTATAGACACCGACCAAAGTCAAGTCACATAACCTAAGCATGTCACCATCACTTGTAATTTGTGGAAGAAGAAGCATTTTGAAGATATTTGGTTTTATACCGGAAATGACCCCTTAATGACCTTTGACCCCAAATTTGTGAACACCCTAAAGACACTGGATATTGCAGATGCATATGTGCAAGTGACGTCATTGTACGATGTAACATGTAGGAGAAGAAGCATTTTGAAATTTGTTGCCAGAAGAAGAAGAAAGATCCGATAGCATCACAAGACCTAGCCGGGTAAAAACGATCAGTTTCTTATAGTAAAAAGCATTTACAATGCTGCATTTTGCAGTAAACCCCATTGAAATTCAACAACCAGTTCCAAAGATATGAGCAATTAAATAGTTTCCAAAATAAGAGGAAACAAAAGGAAATATTTGCTTTGTTTGGCTATATCTCAAAATCAATATTTCCGAGTTCCAACCGCTTTTGCTTGATCGCATCACATATATAAATATATGATAATGAGCGTCACAGCCCGCACAGAGCTAGTTTCACTTTCCCATGCAAAAACAGGTCATTTTGCCTGATGATTGCCACGTAAAGCATGCATGAAACCAATGGTTGCAAAATAAACCAAACTTTATGTTGTAATAAGCTCTGCAAATGATGCATCAAGCCTTTTTGCTGCATCTCATATAACTCTTGTGTTATTAAATATATTGTCTATAGGTCCGTCAAATTGTGCCATCATATTGGATCGGCCTGAGGGAGACAACAGGAAAAGAAGAATACAAGTAAGAGCATGTAATATTGCTTAGGGTAATGCTAATGGTAATGTGTTGCACAAAGTTGTAGGATCTTTTTTTTTGTTTAGGGGAGTAAAATGCAGAGTGCTAAGCACACTTGGATGGTATTGTAAATGTTACACTCAATCTGTTTGATCTCTTGATTTATTATATATCACTTTGCCCAAGCTACATGAAGTCATTTGAATCTTGGGCTTGCAATGTTTATTTCTGATCCTCACATGTACTATTTGTGTCTCAACATAATTGATGCCCTAAATTCTCGACAAAGTGTTTGTGGACCAAAGATGGGAAAAAGGCTATTGGCACCTGATTTTGTAGAATGAGTGTTATGTTATGTATGGACATTATATTAAGATTAGTTCATGTAACACAAAGACACAACAGCCCACAATTTCAAAGTTGATGTTATGCATGATAGAACACAATGAATTCTGCTGCTCTATAGTTTTTGGGCTGAATGTTCTGTATTTGCATGGATGTTTCTGACCTCATTTGAAATGTTTTGGGCTGTAGTTATACCCTGAATTACAAGTTGCATATATTAAGTGACAGTTTGCACAACTGTGAATTTGCTTCATTCACTTTTGAATTTGACTGATTGAAGGAATTATTCAATTGAAAGAGAAGATTTGTAATTAGGTTTTTTTTTCTTCTCTCATAGTATAACATGCAATAATAAATCACTGGATTTTTTACTATATTTGCTCTATAAACCATGCCTTATATGAAACTCAATCCATCTCTTTACAGTTGGATTGATGGTACAGAATTAGATTTTATAAATTGGAAGTCTGGTCAGCCTGATGATTATTATGGTCAAGAAGCGTGTGCTGAAATGGAAATTCTTACATCAAGTAAGCTTAATAAAAAATGTAGGAACATGCGTATATAAATATATTGTCCAAAGAAATGACAGGATATAACGTCAGCTGTATCACATACTTACATATTCGACATTTTTGAGAAAATTGGTATATTAGTTTGTTATGTTCTACTCTATATATTCACCAAAAACCATGCCTCAAAGTGGCTTAATTAGTAAGCTATTAATTAATTTAATATGTTGTATTTACAAAACCTTGAAATGTCTGCATCACATAACAATGTATTTGCCGATACTGCGCAAGCCCAGTTTATCGTATCTGCAATTTGAAGAATTTGCTGTTTCACATACTGACATATTTGCACTACGTATTTGCGCGACTCTGTCAATGCATGGCAAAATTCATGTTTTGTCCTTTTCACATACTGACGTATTTGCGCTACTGTTTCACATACTGACGTATTTGCGCGACGTATTTGTCATTTGAACGGCGAAATTGACATTTATTGACAAATTTGCATTACTGTTAACCTGTATTTATGATTCTATTACCTCCACGACCCATTATTCAAAATCGCGCACTGTGATTGGTTGAAACGTGTCACGTGAGAGCCCATTATTCTGCAATAATGGGTCGAGCGCTGTAACACATTCTACGCACAGCATCACACTTGGTTACTGCGTGCAATATTTCCGCGATACACGTTGTCACTTACGCGTCGCTCTCCACCTTGAAGTAAACAACTTAAAATATTTGTGCCAAAAAATGATATTTTCTCTTTAAATCGCACTATCTTCTGGTAATAGAATAGAAATAAAGGGTGCAGCATTATCCTTTACACGCAAATAATGTGTCCTCGGCAGTAAAACGTTCAAATAATGGGTTCGGCTGCGCCTCACCCATTATTTACGTTTTTACTGCCTCGGACACATTATTTGGGTGTAAAGGATAAAGCATTACCCTTTATTTCTTAAATATTATCAATCATCCAGGTAGATCAAATAGTTGACTAAATTATAATTCTATTCAACTGGACTTACTATTTATGTGACGTCACTTCTACCATCGTGACGTCACAGGTCAAGAATACAGAGCCAATTCAAGATCACTCGGCCTGATGATGCGTCATGGATATGACGTGATACCGTAGCCATCATAAAAAGTAAGTCCAGTTGAATAGAATTATAATTTAGTCAACTACTGTTAACCTGGTTTTAATCAACAATATTATTTTAATCAAGATTATGCAGCAAATGAAAATTGCTAGATTTTTTGCAGAATAAGTTATGCTCTGATAGTGATAAGTGAAATTTATTGAAAAATTTCCATTACTGTTAAGCTGGTTTTAATCGACAATAATATTTTAATCAAGATTATGCAGCAAATGCATATTTTGCAAATATGTCTGTATGTTTTATGTTTTGTCCTTTTCACATACTGACGTATTTGCACAACTGTTTCACATACTGATTTGCGCGACGTATTTGTCATTT
Source organism: Amphiura filiformis (assembly GCF_039555335.1). NCBI lineage: Eukaryota > Metazoa > Echinodermata > Ophiuroidea > Amphilepidida > Amphiuridae > Amphiura > Amphiura filiformis. The sequence continues at coordinate 9,589,837 of NC_092647.1, forward strand.
GAACGGCGAAATTGACATTTATTGAAAAATTTGCATTACTGTTAACCTGGTTTTAATCAACAATATTATTTTAATCAAGATTATGCAGCAAATGAAAATCGCTAGATTTTTTGCAGAATAAGTTATGCACTGATTTAGTACTTACAAAATATTTTGCCAATAAGTGAAATTTATTGAAAAATTTGCATTACTGTTAACCTGGTTTTAATCGACAATAATGTTTTTAATCAAGATTATGCAGCAAATGAAAATCGCTAGATTTTCAAGTTCAATTTTCTCGAAATGCATATTTTGCAAATACATCAGTATATGATAAGGCCGACGATAATTGTCATAATATAAATTTTTTAGACCCACGACTTAAGAAATAAAGTACAGGGTTGAAATAGAAAACAAAACAATCACATTTTGATTAGTTTAAAAAAATGAAGAAATTGTTAGTAGTTAGAAGAATAAAACTAGAACTAGTTTAATGTCAATACAAATACTATTGCTTAGCCAGTGTTAACTCATAAACCAAACATTTAATGCCAGTGAAATAAAAATTGGTATTGAGTGTGATGTTTCTATTACTCCTTGTGACTGTAACAGATGGACGGTGGAATGACTTGAATTGTGGCATTGCCCAAGCATACGTGTGTAAGAGACCCTATGATAATATCACTCCTGTCACTTTACCTGCAACCAAGAAACCAGAAGGAGGATGTCCAGATGATTGGTATAAAGTAGATGATAAGTGCATTGCCATTCAGGTAAGGTTAGAATGGATTCACTCTGAGTAAGAGAGGCAGGGAAGTGTGGGAGAGAGCAGGGACATTATCAAGGAAGTGTGGGAGAGAGCAGGGACATTATCAGGGAAGTGTGGGAGAGAGCAGGGACATTATCAGGGAAGTGTGGGAGAGAGCAGGGACATTATCAGGGAGTGTGGGAGAGAGCAGGGACATTATCAGGGAAGTGTGGCAGAGAGCAGGGACATTATCAGGGAAGTGTGGGAGAGAGCAGGGACATTATCAGGGAAGTGTGGGAGAGAGCAGGGACATTATCAGGGAAGTGTGGGAGGCAGAGGCAGGGACATTATCAGGGAAGTGTGGGAGAGAGCAGGAGATTATCAACTGGCAGTGCAAAAAAATCTTTTACAAGTTGTAGGTTTTTACATCTGATATAAGTAACTGTTGCACCAATTATTTATTTAGATTCAGAGCAAAAAATAAGATCATTAGGAACATTTTGAAATTGTCACCCAGATCACATGTTGGTGCCAGTGAGTTTTGCAAGGTGAACTGGCTTCCTATAAATCTTAGGGTCTCCCATATCTTGATCAATCATATTTTTCGTATTTTAAATGGCCCACAGTATTTACAGGATGGCATTACAAAGTCGCTCAATGTCCATAGGCATTCAACTAGATCAGGGCCCATGTCCCTCATTAAACCTCACATGGGTACACATGGGCAGAAACCTTTGTTTACAAAGCCATCACTGTGTGGAACACATTAAAAGTGTCAGTGCAATCTCAACAATGCATGGATATTTTTAAAAAGGAGATGAAAAGTCACCTGTTGAAAAAGCTCAAATAAGTGATCGAAGCAGGTATATTTATTACTAGGCTGGTCCTGGTTCTTTTAATATTTAAAAAGATTATGACTGATTTTGATGTGTACTGTTTTAGATATTGTATAATTTGTCCGTTGTTATTTTATTCTAAATGTAAGGTGCAATCCATACTTTTACTAATTTATATCTTCACTATTGCTCAAGGACCACAATGGAAATTAGTGTACTTTTGTGGGCACCTTTTGTGTTTTTATCCTTGTTATAAGGAAAAATCTATAATCTTTTAAGATAAAATGTGGGCAGAGCTAGAAAAGTCCAAGCACTTCACGAAATGTGATTTTTAAGGAAAAGACCTATTTTGACAGCCTGCATACCAGGAGTGACAATCAGTCAAGTTTTGCTCATATAGATGTGAATAAGACATTTTATTTTGCAATATTTATCATTTCAAATGCTTTTATCCTTAAAATTGATAGGGAACACAAGGAAATGGAGCTAAGAATTTTGATGATGCAAGAACAGCTTGTCAGACATTCCCTGGAGGAGAACTGGTTTCTGTACACTCCCAAGGATTTCAATGTGAGTGGTACAGGCAATGACATTTGATTTGATTCAGGAATAAAAAACATTGCATACTGTAAAAGTGGACATTGTTTGCGCTCTGCCAATTATGAGTTATTTCCTTTGTTTTTAAATTAAGTTTCCTTACATTGACCTATACACATAAAGGATATGTTCGCGATTGTTTTTGGACAAAGGTGACCGCCATTTTAGAATCGATTGTTAGAGTCTCCTCCTTTTGTTTAACCTGGCTGTCTATTCTGAAATGTGTTTGTTGTGACTTTTTTCTAATTTTTATCCTAAAATGTCAAATATTGAAGTAGCCATAATTTCAAAAGAAAATTGACTTCAACCTTAATGTGTGCTCTTAATAATAGAGGGCATATCAATATTTTATATATTCAATATAGTGAATTTTACTCTAGTTCCTAACAGTGACCTTGCCCAATCAGTTTGATCGTTTCTAGTTCTAGTTTTGAATTTGGAAAACCAGATAAACATCAACCTTTTTTGAGAAAAGTTTAAATTGGGGGAATGATGCTGTGGATCACAAAATGCCCTTTTAAAGTAAAATATTATTCGGCTGCAATTATAACGACAATGAAAAAGTAGCAATCTCTCTTTATTATTATGTTAACCAAAAGGTCATCCTAAAAGATTTGCAATGAATTTTAGATTGCAATGTCAATTATGTGTAACTTTGTTGAAATGGTGTATTCCTTTGATCTATCTACCTATCAGCTCTGTTCACATCATTGATCAAACAGTCACCAGGAGTGAATGTATGGATAGGATTGTTTGACCGTGGGTCATTTGGTAAATTCCATTGGACGGACGAATCTCCACTGGACTATACCAACTGGGCAGCTGGACAGCCTGATGGTATTGCCACAAGACCAGTAAGTTTGGGGGCATATGAAGTGATTCAGGAAGGACTTTGTGTTTTTTTCAACAAAAACTAGTATACAAATATTGACTGCTATGAGGGGCACAGTTAAAATGATAGGCCCGAGGTGATGTCAAACCCATGACTAAGCAGTCAATATTTGTTTTATATACCGAATCTTAAGATTCTTGTCATCTGTTTGGTTAAAAGCATCGGTTCTGGGAAGAGAAATTAATAGTTTCAATGCAAACGGCACAGATTACAATCTGCAATTTCCGCGTAATTATAGCGCGAAAACATTAAAGAGTGCGTAATATCATTTTACACTGGGAACAACGCACACGCAGAACTTTGCCCGGGGAATAGTTACTTTTGCGGGCATAGTCAAAACTATGCCCGCTCTTTTAACCAATCATATGGCGGGAATCTTTAGATGAGGTATATAATACACTTTGCAAAAGTTTAGCATAAAGCAGCAACTGTGGGGGTTTACTCCATGAATATTGCTGAGGACAAGTAAATCCAATACCGTACATAGGAATGTTTACCTGCCTTGTGTACTCTAATATAAAAGTCATGTATCTCTATAAAAATGAACTGAAGATGTTTTATCAATATCATGTATCTTTATCACAGCAAGACATAGACTGTGTTGAGGTGACTAATGATCCACAACATCCAGGCAAATGGGATGATGTGGACTGTGCATTACAAAGAGCTTACCTATGCCAAAGACCTCTGGGTAAGTTAGACAGGAGGAGGAGAGCAGAACTTTCACAAAGTGAAATGGTGAGAGGATTATAAGAAGAAATGGCGGGAGAGACAGGGGAGAAGTATAGGATAGGGAAGATGGGAGGCTGGATGACAGAAGCAAAAATAAGAAAAATGGAGAAAAATTGAAAGAAACAGCAAAAGTAGGTGATTTAAGAAATTGAAGTGTAGCAAAATTAAGGAAGAAAGATGATAGGACAATAGAGCAAATTTTTTTCCATGGCCTGATGGTAAAATACCTAATAAGTATATGATTTTCTTGTAATGATTATTGTTTATTTTTTATATGATATACAGATCCCATGTATGGTCCCAACCCCACCTTTGGGAGTACCTGTCAACGAGCTGGTTACCAATCTTACTTTGAATCGTGCTTCAGACTTGATACTGAACCCAGAGTATTTGATGATGCTGTCAATATGTGTGAAGCTGAGGGCTCTTCATTAGCAACCATAAATGATGGATATGATGAAGCTTTTGCAGAGTTAATTATGCTTAATAATGGATTCCCAAGCGCCTGGATTGGTTTAAAACAAGATGTGAGTACACTTAAACAATGCATTGACTAAGATAAACAACACTTATGAGGTGTATGAAGTATCTGATTCCATTTCTCTGTGCTTATAGAGTATTGTTATCATGTCATATTGGGGAACTTTCTTTTATTTCAAAAATCCTGGGAGATGGACTTTCTTTTGCTTCTAAAATGTGTGCTCTTTGTTATTTGTGCACTTTGCAGGAATCTGAAGAGTTTAAGTGGGTTGATGGGTGGCCATTATTATGGACTAACTGGGCACCAAGAGAGCCTAGCAATAGACCAGGAGAAGGATGTGTAGTAATTACAGAGTTTGGTGATTGGGAAGACACAAGCTGTGATGTCCAACAAGTGTCTGTCTGCAAATATACAAGTTGTAAGTGTCTATTAATCATATCATACTAATGCAATTTGGAGTTTTGCAAGCAGAGTAATTGCAAACTGATAATAGCTAGGTTGTGATTTTATGATTACACCAGCTTCCATTCAGTGTTGCTTTCCAGAACACTTTCATGTCCTAACAAACTCTGAATAGCTTGGTTGTGATTTTAAATAATTCCAGTGTCAAGCATGCCACTCCAGCACCCATTCAGGGTTACTGTACAGAACACTTTCATATCCTAATAAACATTAATAGCGTGGTTGTTATTTTTTTTTATAATTCCAGTGCCAAAGCCCACCACCCCAGCACCCATTGAGGGTTACTGTCCAGAAGACTGGCAGCCATTTGGATCCAACTGTTACAAATTTGATGTGAGACATGACAGAGCATCATGGTTTGAGGCTCAGTATGATTGTGAAGCAAGTGGGGCTAACTTAGCTAGTGTACACAATCAAGTAGAGAATGAGTTCATTAGGCAGTATGCTCAGCGAGCCATTGGTGTTACTAGTGTATGGCTGGGATTGGCTCTAAATGATGGAGGTAATGTGTCATATCTGTGTCTGTCTACCATCTAATTTTAATGTATTGTAACATAATGTATTGCATGCATTGATGATATCTGTCTATAAGTTGGTTTGCATATTGATGTACAAGGGTCATTCTAAAGATTCTGCCTCAACTGTTGTAAGTTCAGTTCTGAAAATGGAAATGTGGTTAAAAAGGCAGATGCCTAGATTATTCCCCATGACACATATCCACTGTTCCTCACTTGCTACTTTAATATTAGCTCCCTTGATGTTAAAATAGCAAGTTCCATCTGCATGAAAGATTTACAACACCTCCATTTAGGAATTTCTGATAATACAGGCAAAGTAGGCCCAGATGTCTGGTGGGTCTTTTTCAAGAACTGTATACTTTGTTCATCTTAACCTATCCTTTTGCTAAAAAGAGGTTTTTCTTGGAGGAGGGAAACAGGTATTTTTGGCATTTAACATTCTATTTTTTTTTAACATCATTTTAGACCATTCTAGTTGACCAAATGCCATTATAAGGTCACTACAGTTTGGTTGACTTATGCCTTCCTTTTAGATTTTGGTAAAGATTTTGTTCATTTCATATGCACTAAAATGTAGTTTCCTTTCTACTTCACCTACAAAAAGGTATTTAACGCCAAATTAAACTCGGAGGCTAGATACGATACAAATAGATAATCGTGCAAAATATTGAAGGGCTACCGTTTCCAGAAGCAGAGATATGAGGGCTGAGGCAGAACTTCTTGAATGACCCTATTGTCACGCATGTTCATTTTCTATACTTATTGCATATCTGTCTCAGTCTTTCTGTCTGTCATTTCTCTCTGGTAGATGGTAAATGTAAATGATCAGACTAGATGTTTAAGCCTGTTAATCCAAATTCACTCTATTTTATCCAGGTGATTATGAATGGAAAGATAGCACCATAGTAGACTACACCAACTGGGCCAACACTGAACCAGATGGTGATGACATAGATAATGGTTGTGTAGATATGTATCCAGACCAATATGGTAAATGGGAAGACACAGATTGCCAGTCTAATGCTGCCTATGTCTGTATGGTGCCCAAAGGTAAGAATCAACTATTAAAGGTTCCTAGTAAACTTATGACATAGATAATGGTTGTATAGATATGTATCCAGACCAATATGGTAAATGGGAAGACACAGATTGCCAGTCTAATGCTGCCTATGTCTGTATGGTGCCCAAAGGTAAGAATCAACTATTAAAGGTTCCTAGTAAACTTATGACATAGATAATGGTTGTATAGATATGTATCCAGACCAATATGGTAAATGGGAAGACACAGATTGCCAGTCTAATGCTGCCTATGTCTGTATGGTGCCCAAAGGTAAGAATCAACTATTAAAGGTTCCTAGTAAACTAATGACATAGATAATGGTTGTATAGATATGTATCCAGACCAATATGGTAAATGGGAAGACACAGATTGCCAGTCTAATGCTGCCTATGTCTGTATGGTGCCCAAAGGTAAGAATCAACTATTAAAGGTTCCTAGTAAACTTATGACATAGATAATGGTTGTATAGATATGTATCCAGACCAATATGGTAAATGGGAAGACACAGATTGCCAGTCTAATGCTGCCTATGTCTGTATGGTGCCCAAAGGTAAGAATGAACTATTAAAGGTTCCTAGTAAACTAATGACATAGATAATGGTTGTATAGATATGTATCCAGACCAATATGGTAAATGGGAAGACACAGATTGCCAGTCTAATGCTGCCTATGTCTGTATGGTGCCCAAAGGTAAGAATGAACTATTAAAGGTTCCTAGTAAACTAATGACATAGATAATGGTTGTATAGATATGTATCCAGACCAATATGGTAAATGGGAAGACACAGATTGCCAGTCTAATGCTGCCTATGTCTGTATGGTGCCCAAAGGTAAGAATGAACTATTAAAGGTTCCTAGTAAACTAATGACATAGATAATGGTTGTATAGATATGTATCCAGACCAATATGGTAAATGGGAAGACACAGATTGCCAGTCTAATGCTGCCTATGTCTGTATGGTGCCCAAAGGTAAGAATGAACTATTAAAGGTTCCTAGTAAACTAATGACATAGATAATGGTTGTATAGATATGTATCCAGACCAATATGGTAAATGGGAAGACACAGATTGCCAGTCTAATGCTGCCTATGTCTGTATGGTGCCCAAAGGTAAGAATGAACTATTAAGGGTTCCTAGTAAACTAATGACATAGATAATGGTTGTGTAGATATGTATCCAGACCAATATGGTAAATGGGAAGACACAGATTGCCAGTCTAATGCTGCCTATGTCTGTATGGTGCCCAAAGGTAAGAATGAACTATTAAGGGATCCTAGTAAACTAATGAAATAGATAATGGTTGTGTAGATATGTATCCAGACCAATATGGTAAATGGGAAGACACAGATTGCCAGTCTAATGCTGCCTATGTCTGTATGGTGCCCAAAGGTAAGAATGAACTATTAAGGGTTCCTAGTAAACTAATGACATAGATAATGGTTGTGTAGATATGTATCCAGACCAATATGGTAAATGGGAAGACACAGATTGCCAGTCTAATGCTGCCTATGTCTGTATGGTGCCCAAAGGTAAGAATGAACTATTAAAGGTTCCTAGTAAACTAATGACATAGATAATGGTTGTGTAGATATGTATCCAGACCAATATGGTAAATGGGAAGACACAGATTGCCAGTCTAATGCTGCCTATGTCTGTATGGTGCCCAAAGGTAAGAATGAACTATTAAAGGTTCCTAGTAAACTAATGACATAGATAATGGTTGTGTAGATATGTATCCAGACCAATATGGTAAATGGGAAGACACAGATTGCCAGTCTAATGCTGCCTATGTCTGTATGGTGCCCAAAGGTAAGAATGAACTATTAAAGGTTCCTAGTAAACTAATGACATAGATAATGGTTGTATAGATATGTATCCAGACCGATATGGTAAATGGGAAGACACAGATTGCCAGTCTAATGCTGCCTATGTCTGTATGGTGCCCAAAGGTAAGAATGAACTATTAAAGGTTCCTAGTAAACTAATGAATAGATAATGGTTGTATAGATATGTATCCAGACCAATATGGTAAATGGGAAGACACAGATTGCCAGTCTAATGCTGCCTATGTCTGTATGGTGCCCAAAGGTAAGAATGAACTATTAAAGGTTCCTAGTAAACTAATGATATAGATAATGGTTGTATAGATATGTATCCAGACCAATATGGTAAATGGGAAGACACAGATTGCCAGTCTAATGCTGCCTATGTCTGTATGGTGCCCAAAGGTAAGAATGAACTATTAAAGGTTCCTAGTAAACTAATGACATAGATAATGGTTGTATAGATATGTATCCAGACCAATATGGTAAATGGGAAGACACAGATTGCCAGTCTAATGCTGCCTATGTCTGTATGGTGCCCAAAGGTAAGAATGAACTATTAAAGGTTCCTAGTAAACTAATGACATAGATAATGGTTGTATAGATATGTATCCAGACCAATATGGTAAATGGGAAGACACAGATTGCCAGTCTAATGCTGCCTATGTCTGTATGGTGCCCAAAGGTAAGACTGAACTATTAAAGGTTCCTAGTAAACTAATGACATAGATAATGGTTGTATAGATATGTCTCCAGACCAATATGGTAAATGGGAAGGCACAGATTGCCAGTCTAATGCTGCCTATGTCTGTATGGTGCCCAAAGGTAAGAATGAACTATTAAAGGTTCCTAGTAAACTAATGATATAGATAATGGTTGTATATATATGTATCCAGACCGATATGGTAAATGGGAAGACACAGATTGCCAGTCTAATGCTGCCTATGTCTGTATGGTGCCCAAAGGTAAGAATGAACTATTAAAGGTTCCTAGTAAACTAATGACATAGATAATGGTTGTATAGATATGTCTCCAGACCAATATGGTAAATGGGAAGGCACAGATTGCCAGTCTAATGCTGCCTATGTCTGTATGGTGCCCAAAGGTAAGAATGAACTATTAAAGGTTCCTAGTAAACTAATGATATAGATAATGGTTATATAGATATGTATCCAGACCAATATGGTAAATGGGAAGGCACAGATTGCCAGTCTAATGCTGCCTATGTCTGTATGGTGCCCAAAGGTAAGAATGAACTATTAAAGGTTCCTAGTAAACTAATGACATAGGATAATGGTTGTATAGATATGTATCCAGACCGATATGGTAAATGGGAAGACACAGATTGCCAGTCTAATGCTGCCTATGTCTGTATGGTGCCCAAAGGTAAGAATGAACTATTAAAGGTTCCTAGTAAACTAATGACATAGATAATGGTTGTATAGATATGTCTCCAGACCAATATGGTAAATGGGAAGACACAGATTGCCAGTCTAATGCTGCCTATGTCTGTATGGTGCCCAAAGGTAAGACTGAACTATTAAAGGTTCCTTGTAAACTAATGATATAGATAATGGTTGTATAGATATGTATCCAGACCGATATGGTAAATGGGAAGACACAGATTGCCAGTCTAATGCTGCCTATGTCTGTATGGTGCCCAAAGGTAAGAATGAACTATTAAAGGTTCCTAGTAAACTAATGACATAGATAATGGTTGTATAGATATGTATCCAGACCAATATGGTAAATGGGAAGACACAGATTGCCAGTCTAATGCTGCCTATGTCTGTATGGTGCCCAAAGGTAAGAATGAACTATTAAAGGTTCCTAGTAAACTAATGACATAGATAATGGTTGTATAGATATGTCTCCAGACCAATATGGTAAATGGGAAGACACAGATTGCCAGTCTAATGCTGCCTATGTCTGTATGGTGCCCAAAGGTAAGAATGAACTATTAAAGGTTCCTAGTAAACTAATGACATAGATAATGGTTGTGTAGATATGTATCCAGACCGATATGGTAAATGGGAAGACACAGATTGCCAGTCTAATGCTGCCTATGTCTGTATGGTGCCCAAAGGTAAGAATGAACTATTAAAGGTTCCTAGTAAACTAATGACATAGATAATGGTTGTATAGATATGTCTCCAGACCAATATGGTAAATGGGAAGACACAGATTGCCAGTCTAATGCTGCCTATGTCTGTATGGTGCCCAAAGGTAAGAATGAACTATTAAAGGTTCCTAGTAAACTAATGACATAGATAATGGTTGTATAGATATGTCTCCAGACCAATATGGTAAATGGGAAGACACAGATTGCCAGTGTAATGCTGCCTATGTCTGTATGGTGCCCAAAGGTAAGACTGAACTATTAAAGGTTCCTAGTAAACTAATGACATAGATAATGGTTGTATAGATATGTCTCCAGACCAATATGGTAAATGGGAAGACACAGATTGCCAGTCTAATGCTGCTTTTGTTATGTTATCACAATGCTCAAATGTGGTATAATTTTTCACTTGAATATCAAAAAAGGTTTCAGGTTTGCAGAATAGTTTAACTAGAACAATATTTGATCTGATATTCAACAACTCTTCCTATACCTTTGTACAGGAACCAACCGTTGTTAAACCGTGATGAACCCACACTTTTACTGTAGCGTATACGCGAACGCGAGCGTGACTCAATCATGATTCAATCATGTTTCACCGTTGTTCATCACCGGTTAACAACTCGCGTCCGGCGCGTCTGCGTGGTTTACTTCGCAAGGGCAGCTTTAGTAAACCACGCAGACGACGTGGCCGCATCGTTGTTAAACGGTGATGAACAACAGTGAAACATAATTAAATTCCTAATTAGGACACCAGTAGTAAGTATGTTAAACTCATCACTTGGGTAGATCCAACTAATTGAATACATGAATACAAAACCCACCCAAGTCTATCGAAAAAACAAATATGTATCATACATGCTGGGTATAGGCCATGGTGGATTTCACATGCTCAATAGATGCATGTAGAGGGTGGATTTGGGTTCCACTTTTATACATATGATAAGCAACAATTTTCCATGCTCAACTCAATTTGGCCAAAGTATGGACTTGGGTGGGTTTTGTATTCATATATTCAATTGACAGATGGACAAATTATATAACATTATTTGTATTTTCTTTTGCAAGTTCCTGGTGATGAGCCAACTACTAATAAGCCTACTCTGCCATCAGGTGGTAAGTTTATCATTGTCTTTAGATTAAATTAACAGAATAATCCCTACAATGAAAATCCAGGATGGTTTTCAGCTATCAGACATATGAAGTATATAATAGTTGGCTGAAAAGAGTAATTCTGAGATTGTGCCCAAGCTTGATGAGCTTGAGTCTCTGTGTGGGTGACACTTTCTTTCTTTCTTTCTTTCTTTTCTTTCTTCTCTTTCTTCTCTTCTCTTCTTTCTCTTCTTTCTTTTTCTCTTCTCTTCTTTCTCTTCTTTCTCTTCTCTTCTTTCTCTTCTTTCTTTCCTTTCCTTTCCTTCCCTTCCTTCCCTTCCTTCCTTCCTTCCTTCTCTTTTCTTTCTTTTCTTTCTTTTACTTCTTTGTTATGCCTCAAGTTACTTATTTATTGTTTTCAAATGGTAATTTGCTCTCTTGGTTTATTTTTGTTTGCAGCCACCACACCCAGAGCAACAGTTACACAAGGCAACCCAGAACCTCAAGCAGGTAGGTTGAAATTACAGTGTGTTCTCAGAAAAATGGATCCCTCAAATGGATGGATTTTTAAAAATATCTATTGCCTCAAATACTGCATCTCCAAACCACATAAAGCTCATTTATTTAATTATTTAATCTGTAAAATCCTTGTCAAAATTATTTTCCCCTCAAATTTAATTGTGGTAGAAGCTAACAGTTTGCTTCATCTGTATTCTATGTTTTACAGGTTTATCAGCAGGAGCAGTTGTTGGTGTCTGCTTTGCTGTACTCATCATATTTCTTGCTACACTCCTTGTGGGATTCTTCTTCTACAAACGACAGGTAGCAACAAAATCTCCTGATGTTGTTGGTTTACAAACAACAAGTTTTGAGAATGTTTTATACAACACAAATCAAGGAGTAAACATTGATTCAAAAGCAGAGGCCACACCAGGCAGTGACGCTTAATTCTTTTTATTCATATTTTGTTAATATGTGTTTACTTGTGACTGACTCATCCTTGGTTATGGACTAATTATGAACTAACCTTTGCACTAAGTGTAAGTTGAAATAGCCCCGACTATAATAACCCTTTTAAGAATAAATTTTCAAATTGAGTACTATGATGATGCCTCGATAATTTCAAGAAATTTAAAGATGCCACTAATAATCACACAGAAATCACTCGTGTGACTTATTTGTGTATATATCAGGTAAACAAAGACTACAATGACCCAAACAAAATGTCTCCACTGCAAGTAATTATGATGATACTTTATAATGGACCAATTATTTACAGTTATACAACCAGATTGGGAAATTTATTGGTTTTGTTTATCTTGTGAAATTGTTTTGTGTGTTTATGTTAATAAAATGCAATTTGACTCAAATACACATAGCTTATGGAGTGCATAAAGTTATAGGTGAACAATAAAATGTTTGTTTATTTTAAGTGCAATTTATTTATGCAATTATATTGCAGAACTGGTTTTGCACAGAATGGGCTAAAGTGTGCATACCATTTTGAAATAATTTTGAAGCATAATGTATTCTTATGTTGAATTGTAAATACTTATGTTGGACACTACAAAAGTTCATGGACTTAAAGAAATAATAGACCAATTTGTAACTTTAATATGTATATTTTCCAACTACATGTAAAGTGAGAAATAAAGTCATAGCCATGTTTTTAAACAAAGAGTTGAGTTCTTTAGATTGCCATATTATCACCAAACCAGGAACATGTGTGTCCAGTTTGAATTGAGGGAATTAATTCATACCAGCTCCTCTACATCAAAGGTACCTCTGAAACTATTAGAAGGACCTTTAGCAATCATGGTGTTAGCGTGTTCTTCAAACCAACCGACACACTAAGATAAATCCTTGTGTGTTCCTAGGACGAGAAAGATAAGAACAACATTACTCTGCGGGATGCTACATCCTGCGCCAGGTCAATGCAAAGGAGCCTATAATTTTCAAACTGAATGCTCTTTGAAAACACAGTTTTTACCTAGTAGTACAGAATCAGATGTCTCAACCCATATTCACAATGAGTCTCCTGGACATTACGTGGACTTTTATAAAGTTTACATACTTGACAGGGACAGCAGGTGGTTCCAATGTGGAGTCAAAGAAGCAGTTCACATCAAAGCCAATCAACCCTCTTTCAACAAAGACGGGGACCAGTCCAAACTCTCAGGAGTCTACATGTCTGTTATCAGGTCAAAGGTCAAAAAGATTGCGACCTGATACAGTCACTCACTTGCTGATGAAAGATGAAGTACCATCTGAAAATTCCATAGGAATTAATTCCTTATGTTTGGATCAAAAGTTTAAATCAAACTCATAATTATTACTTTTGTATGAAAAATATCCATTTTGATAATCATAATTTTGTCTTAATTTATCCTTGATATTACTTTAGTGTCTGAGCTTCTAAATTAGGTTGAATACACCGATACTAACTAGAAAAATGTCCCGTAGAAATGTTACATATACAGTTCTTAAGAAGAAAGTCCACCCAAGTCATTGGGGTAATGCAAAAACCAGTTGATCATTTTTAAAGTTTGGATCACAGACTGATTAATTATGCAAGTGAGTCAGTTTTTGTTGCTACCTCTTTGATTGCACAAACACAGCTGGGTGCAGCGCCTACACAAACTGCGCTTTGCATGTTGCATGACTGATGCGCTTTTGTGAATTTATGTGGGCAGTAACAAAAAACAAATAATGCTTGCATATTACGAGCTGATCATAGTATAACTTGATGCATAACTAATCAGTCTGTGTTCAAAACTTTAAAACAAGAGAGAGGATTGATTGGTTTTTGGATTAATACTAAAATGTCTAAGGGGTGTTACTTCTTGGAAACCCTATGTACCCAATATTGTGTGTGGTAACTCCCGGTGTTCTCCACCCTATGTACCCAATATTGTATGTGGTATTCTCCCGCTGTTCTCCACCCTATGTACCCAATATTGTGTGTGGTATTATCCCGGTGTTCTCCACCCTATGTACCCAATATTGTGTGTGGTATTCTCCTGTTGTTCTCCACCCTATGTACCCAATATTGTGTGTGGTGTTCTCCCGGTGTTCTCCACCCCATGTACCCAATATTGTGTGTGGTATTCTCCCGCTGTTCTCCACCCTATGTACCCAATATTGTGTGTGGTATTATCCCGGTGTTCTCCACCCTATGTACCCAATATTGTGTGTGGTATTCTTCCGGTGTTCTCCACCCTATGTACCCAATATTGTGTGTGGTATTCTCCTGCTGTTCTCCACCCTATGCATCCAATATTGTTTGTGGTATTCTCCCGGTGTTCTCCACCCTATGTACCCAATATTGTGTGTGGTTTTCTCCCAACGTTCTCCACCCTATGTACCCAATATTGTGTGTGGTATTCTCCCGGTGTTCTCCACCCTATGTATCCAATATTGTGTGGTATTCTCCCGGTGTTCTCCACCCTATGTACCCAATATTGTGCGTGGTATGCTCCTGGTGTTCTCCACCCTATGTATCCAATATTGTGTGGTATTCTCCCGGTGTTCTCCACCCTATGTACCCAATATTGTGTGTGGTATTCTCCTGCTGTTCTCCACCCTATGTATCCAATATTGTGTGTGGTATTCTCTTGCTGTTCTCCACCCTTTGTACCCAATATTGTGTGTGGTATTCTCCCGGTGTTCTCCACCTTATGTACCCAATATTGTGTGTGGTATTCTCCAGGTGTTCTCCACCCTATGTACCCAATATTGTGTGTGGTATTCTCCTGTTGTTCTCCACCCTATGTAACCAATATTGTGTGTGGTATTCTCCCCGACATTCTCCACCCTATGTACCCAATATTGTGTGTGGTTTTCTCCCGGTGTTCTCCACCCTATGTACCCAATATTGTGTGTGGTATTCTCCCGCTGTTCTCCACCCTATGTACCCAATATTGCGTGTGGTATTCTCCTGGTGTTCTCCACCCTATGTACCCAATATTGTGTGTGGTATTCTCCCAGTGTTCTCCACCCTATGTACCCAATTTTGTGTGTGGTATTCTCCCAGTGTTCTCCACCCTATGTACCCAATATTGTGTCTGGTATTCTCCCGCTGTTCTCCACCCTATGTACCCAATATTGTGTGTGGTATTCTCCTGATGTTCTCCACCCCATATACCCAATATTGTGTCTGGTATTCTCCCGCTGTTCTCCACCTTATGTACCCAATATTGTGTGTGGTGTTCTCCTGCTGTTCTCCACCTTATGTACCCAATATTGTGTGTGGTATTCTCCAGGTGTTCTCCACCCTATGTACCCGATATTGTGTGTGGTATTCTCCTGTTGTTCTCCACCCTATGTAATCAATATTGTGTGTGGTATTCTCCCCGACATTCTCCACCCTATGTACCCAATATTGTGTGTGGTTTTCTCCCGGTGTTCTCCACCCTATGTACCCAATATTGTGTGTGGTATTCTCCCGCTGTCTCCACCCTATGTACCCAATATTGCGTGTGGTATTCTCCTGATGTTCTCCACCTTATGTACCCAATATTGTGTGTGGTATTCTCCCGGTGTTCTCCACCCTATGTACCCAATTTTGTGTGGTGGTATTCTCCCAGTGTTCTCCACCCTATGTACCCAATATTGTGTATGGTATTCTCCCGCTGTTCTCCACCCTATGTACCCAATATTGTGTGTGGTATTCTCCTGATGTTCTCCACCCCATGTACCCAATCTTGTGTGTGGTATTCTTCCGGTGTTCTCCACCTTATGTACCCAATATTGTGTGTGGTATTCTCCCGCTGTTCTCCACCCTATGTACCCAATATTGTGTGTGGTGTTCTCCCGCTGTTCTCCACCCTATGTACCCAATATTGTGTGTGGTATTCTCCCGCTGTTCTCCACCCTATGTACCCAATATTGTGTGTGGTATTCTTCCGGTGTTCTCCACCTTATGTACCCAATATTGTGTGTGGTATTCTCCTGATGTTCTCCACCCCATATACCCAATATTGTGTGTGGTATTCTTCCGGTGTTCTCCACCCTATGTACCCAATATTGTGTGTGGTATTCTTCCGGTGTTCTCCACCTTATGTACCCAATACTGTGTGTGGTATTCTCCCGCTGTTCTCCACCCTATGTACCCAATATTGTGTGTGGTGTTCTCCCACTGTTCTCCACCCTATGTACCCAATATTGTGTGTGGTATTCTCCCGCTGTTCTCCACCCTGTGTACCCAATATTGTGTGTGGTATTCTTCCGGTGTTCTCCACCCTATGTACCCAATATAGTGTGTGGTATTCTCCTGCTGTTCTCCACCTATTCTCCTGATGTTCTCCACCATATGTACCCAATATTGTGTGTGGTATTCTCCCGGTGTTCTCCACCCTATGTACCCAATATTGTGTATGGTATATTCTCCAGCATAGCAACCAGCAATAGTTGTGTGCACAAGTCATATTTAGAAATTCCATTTCATGGAGGTATAGAAAGAAACAATGTAAATGAAGATTAGGAACTGCATGGCGAACAAATTCCAATTTACATATTTCTGTCCTTCCCCATGTATATTATCCCCTTTAAGTTATGTTACTAAATATCATTTCTGCAAAATATGTGTATATTGCAGTAACCAGAATCTAGAAACACCAAGTAAGCACCACCTGTGAGAGGTTCACTCATGTTAAAAATAAGATATTGGTTATTGTATGGGCGGAGCCATAGGCGGAGAGCCATACTTTAATTTTGTTTTGCAATATTTGTTCGCACGTTTAAGGGTTTATCTAGCCACTGTATAGATTGAAAGTTGCAGGGTATATAGTATGTAATCGAATGAAGAAGTAGATAGATTTTCTATAATAATATGTATTCAGGAGAGGAGATATTTAACAAAAACAAAAACACCCAAGTCCGTCAAATGCACGAATAAGAATACGTGTATAGTATAGGCCTATCCACCATTGGGGAATCGCCGCAGCTGATTAGAGTCGTTCATTTCGTGCGGTACATGATTAGAGTCGTTCATTTCGTACGGTAAATAGCGGGCAATGGGTGTATTTTTTGTTTGCTTTTGTGTTGCTTTTTGGAAACACTCGCGCCCGCTATAAAGTCGTTAATTTGTTTGCACAGACCTAGTCTCCTACACAGCCAATTTGTGTCGGGCGATCCGAACAAACATCGTGATAGCCACATACAGTCTGGCCCGAGGCACAGACTATCAAGTGTTTATTACCAGTGACCTTCAATAAAATCGATACTGTAGTACAAACATGCTATATACAGGGTGTCCCTGAAAGAACTGTTTCGTCAGAAACTTAATTGTTTGGGTATTTTAACGCCACAACTAAACAAAACTAAATACAAACAGAGGAAGAGGCTTACGCATCATACACGTGTATGGAGAAACTAAATACTTTTTGAATTTTGACAAAAAGACGAAATATTAAGATTAGAAATTTAATAACGTGGCATAATCACTGCGCATCATAATTTTTACTTCATTTACTGTATAAAACACATCTTTTGACTCATTATGACCCCAGATTTTTTTTTTCTTTTTGAGAAACAAAATCCTTCCAAACTTTACATCCGGCTTTACATATATAGAGCCAAAATTTACAAGATTAATTTTTTTATTTTGGCATAACAATTCAGGGAATTTTGTTTTTGTTTATTAACGTTTGTTTTAATACGCAATCACTCGGGCACACCCTTTCCAACGACAAATGAAAACATTTAATTTTGAGCATGGAGAAAGGAAATCATAATTTCCCTTCCGTTTCTCCCCATTTTCCCCTTCTGTTTTTCTTCTCTTTTTTTTCATTTTGCTTTTCACCTTTCCACATTTTTTCTTCTCAGACAACCCTTGTTTACCAAAAGTAATAAATTTTATTTAATTTATGACGACACAGCATTCTGTCATCCCTGTCTAGCCCCGCTCCAAAGGTCTGACCTGGTTGTTAAACCGGCGCAGGCCAGATGTCAGAACTGCAAATCAAATGCAGCAAGGTAGAGGTTGTAATATCGTGCACATAGCTACCTATACCTTGCTGTGTAGGCCTATAGTGAACAGAGCACGTGTATTTTGCTCACTGGCAATTGATACAAACAGAAGGCATCAATAAATGGGACAGTATGAATGGATCGTTTTCGAAGTTTATGTTGTGATGAAGTTTGGCAGTCAACATGTGCGATGATGCCGAGTATTACGGAACAAACCAAAAGATCAATGACGTCCTATAAACGAAACTAGTTTCGTTTAGGGGTGAGGGGGTAAAAATACTCGATTACGTTTGTACAAAACCATCGGTCTGAAGAATGTGTCATTATTATTATTATGTCAAAATTTTCAACATTTCATTATTACGTTTCTGGCAGGGAGGGAGGGGGTCGGCTGAGAAATGAAACTAGTTACGTTTATAGGACGTCATCGATCTTTTGGTTTGTTCCCTTATAGGGTCTACAGGGGTTTTAACAACATGGTGTATAGCCTAAACTTGGTCAGTTGTATTTGTAGAGCTGAATAGATTTCGGGGTCATCCAAGGTCACCCAGGGTTCATCTGAGGTCAAATGACTAAAAAACTGTCATAATGGCACGAAACTTGGTGGGTATAGTCAACACTTAGAGTAAAATTTTTGGAAGGTCATTTCGGAGTCATCCGAGGTCACCCAGGGGTCATCTGATGTCAAATTAGGGGCATTTGAGGTCAAATTACTAAAAACTGTTATATGGGCTCGAAACTTGGTGGGTATAGTCAACATTTAGATTCAAATTATTGGAAGGTCATTTCGGTGTCATCCGAGGTCACCCAGGGGTCATCTGATGTCAAATTACTAAAAACTGACATAACAGCATGAAATTTGGTGAGTACAGTCAACATTAAGAGTCAAATGTTTGGAAGGTCATTTTGGGGGTAATCCAAGGTCACTTAGGGGTCATCTGAGGTCAAATGACTAACATCTGTCGTATGGGCATGAAACTTGGTGGGTACAGTCAATATTGCTAGGAAACTGTCTATACATACAAACTGAACTTCCACCACACGGCCGGCTCGGGTTGTTTTGGTAAAGCAATACCAACACCTGTTGTGAACTCGACACCATGAGGGGATATCCCATATCCCAACCTGTGCTCTGGGCATCTTGTAAAACATAAACATTACACAGCCGTGCGGCCTATTACATTTCCATATTATTTCCTTCTTTAATCACCCCACACTCCCCATCCACCATCCAGGCTTCGCCCATACAGGGTTCTGAAAAGAAACTCACATCTAAACACAACCACTACCATACCATCACCCAACATCCTTACACACCAACCGCGTATGCCGAAAACCGCGCAACCCGAGAACCGCTCTAGTTATAAATAATTTTAATCATCTTGTCAACAAATTTGCAAGATAAGATCTTCATGCTATGTTATCTCAGATCCAATAAATCCTGCATAAGGTGACAGAACTTTGGCCCAGTCATGCTTGTCTAATCACCTCGTATCTTCCAGTTGAAGATATTTGAATTAAATCCAAAAGACATGTGTGAAATATGGTGCTTATAAATCACTGGGAAAGCTATTGCATGGATTCAATTTTCTTTGTTATAAATCTCAGAATTGTTGTTAAAATGTATTTGAAATTGACAAAATTTTGTCTCATCTGGTACATATGTGATTTCCATTATAACACTAACACGTCTCCTAAATTGACCATGCTTAGGGATCTACAATTCCCCCACGAAAGGTTTGAAGGGGAAGGAATTTCTGCACCTTGTTTTTAATCATAACTCAAATCCTAGCATTGACTTTAACCTAATTAGTTATACACTAATAGAGGCCCTGCATGAAATTATCGATTGGCTCCAAACAAAAGATTTGAACCGGTGTCCTTCACCGTAGTTATGGCGGAGTGCAGTCCATTCAATCATATGTTGTCATCAACCTATTTGATCGTAGTGCAGGGTTATGTGTGTGAGACGAACTGTCACGGTAGATTGCAATCATGCTTTTGTTGAATGCATTTGAGTAGTCCGCCATATTTACGGGATGATATATCACATGCAAGGCCTCTATTAACAAAACCATAATAACACCAGTGACAAAAAGAGAGCAGAGGTGGGTGCTATTACAATGTTGGTGACAATGGGCCAGTTTAGTACCAGAATTAAGTGGAGTGTTAATTAGCCTTCCACACATAAAAATTGAACTTTTGTAGACTGGGTAAGTGGAATTGTTGATGGGACCAAGTTGACCAACAAAAAAACTTGAGCTCCCAGTATTGACTTCTTCAAGCAGAGGCTTTGCGGGAGTGCTTGATACTCTAAAATCTGCCACAATCACAGTTTTCAGTTTTTAACTATTATTTTGCGGTAGTATCGTATTATGTTTGATTCAAATATTATTTGTATGATCCTTTGACCAGTATTTATTTACATTTTGTGTTTACGGGGTAGTCTCATCAGCACTTAGTGCTGCTCTCCCTGAGGGCCCTGTTCTAGTTACAAGGAGTCTAATACTAAATACTACACAACATGTTGCAACACAATTATATTAAATGTACATTTTAAACCTACAAAACTTAATATATGGAAGTGAAATATCAGACAATAAGCTTAATATTAGTGATAAACAGATTTAAAACAGTTCTCTCAACAAATATTTTGACTTACTTGATATTTCATCCCACATCCATGAGATTTCATCATAAAGGGAGGGAGAGTGGTAAATACCTAGTCATGTTATGTATGTATTACGTTGGCATGGAAATAAAATATCTATCTATCTATCTATCTATCATGTGACCCACGGGGTAATCCGGGTTCACATGACGTGATGATCGGCTTGTAGACACTGGGTAGTAAATGTCTCTCTTTGTCTTGGTTGAGGTCGGGTCCAAGGCAGCTATGTAATTGGCTTCCTTGATGCCTCTCTGAAGCTATCGCCAGTCCGAGTCAAGCACTTTGACATTGTCATTACTAAATTCATGTCCTTCAGAGTTTAAATGCGCCCCACAGGGGAAGACGGTCTATTGTGTTGTTCTGTAAGTCGCTTACAAAGTGGTCTTTCCGTTTTGTCCACGTAATGAGATGAACAATTATTACAAGCTTAATACATGTTTGAAAACACTAATTGACATTGACATGGAAGAAGCATTTAATTGAATATCGATGGGAGTCTATTCCACAGCTGTACAGAACGGTATTAATGTTCGTAAACCCAAAGGTAATGAAATGTAGGAATAACGAGAGTTGCACTACATTGATGTCTTGTAGGATATGAGTGAATAGATGATGTATAAATGAAATTTGAATTGAGATAATTTGGGCCAGATTATTGAGTCATTTGAAAATAGAACAATACAATGTTATTTACCATTTTTTGTTAAGTCTAGATCAATGGGTGTTAAAATATCTGCACCAAGTGTGATCCTAGCCAGTTTATTGTGCTTAATTTGGAGAGAAGATAAATTTGTTTTATTTGTCCAAACATCACTACAATAATCAAAATGAGGTAAAATCAGGCATTGCCAAGTATTTTTAGACATGTCTAATAATACAATAATTTTCTTGGAAAATTGATTTTGTTAATATGTGACGTCCATGATAGGAGAGGATCTAATGTGACACCAAGGTACATGTACTTGAATTCTTCAACATGTTCAAGAACATCATTAACATACTTAATATGTATATCACAAAATCTATTTACAATATGAGATGAACCGAAAACCATATAATTTGTTTTTTTTATGTTTAATTTTAATTCATTATTACAAAACCTATTTACAATATGAGATGAACCGAAAACCATAGATTGTTATTTAGCATAGTTTTTAAGTTATTAGAATCATTAGATTTACTGAGAAAAGATGTGTCATCTGCATACATTATGACTTTACAATCAACAGAGCTAGGGAGGGAATTTATGTATATCAAGAAAAGTAAGGGTCCTAAGATACTTCCTTGTGGAACACCAATTTCAATATTTTTAAAACCATACAAAGAAGATTCAATACATACAAGCTGTTTTCTGTGACTAAGGTATAACCATTTTAGTTCTTTACCATTTATACCACAATTATTAAGTTTATTAAGAGGTTGTGGTTTACAGTATCAAATGCTTTTTTCGAATCCAAAAAGATAACACCCGTAGCAAAACCTTCATCAATATTCTTAAGGATGCAATCTTGAAAATCAAGCAAGGTTGCAGAAGTGGAATGGTTTGGTGTGAACTTTTATTTATAGCAGGAGTTGTTCTCGGGTTTATGGATCGGAATTACCCTTTATAGAGTCTAAATCGTAGGTTGGTGAAATCTCTAATATTGGACTTCTTGTTCACAGACAGTGCTAAGTCCATATACAACTATCAATATTATCAATACTATTATCAATAAGATAAAAATTCATATCAAAAATCAGAACAAATAGACAAACCATACAGTTATTGAACCATTTGGGTCCAATACTATCAATAGTCACGAGAAAGAGCAAACAAGTACTATAAATTGATGACCATATAACTAGATAAAATATTGTTTAATATCAATCTTGCCATCACACACATATACATTAGTATAGTGTGGTACAAGGTGGATAGAGTTCCGCCCCTCTTTACCTAATATACATGTCACTGTTTCCAGTGGCAAAGTTCAATAATATCAATTCAACACTATTAACACAACTGTTGACCTGAAATTATGGAGTGTGAGTTTTTGTGCCCCATATATTCACAGGTCATTCCATCAGTGCACAGGTCTATTGGGATGAGATTCCATTGCCTGGTTTATTTTTTTATTCATAAATGAAGAAGTAATGGTTGCTGATTTTGTAGCCACCAAAATTATATGAATGGACTTTTGAATTGTGACATTATGGTAGCCAGACTGTTACTGCTGTTGGCTGGGCTAAGTACCGTAGGTAAGTAATGTGCACAAATATCTAGAAACTTTACCTTATAGCATGCTACAGATCAAGTTGGAAATAGTGAGATTTTCCTAGCTTTGAATGTGATCCTTTTTGGGTGTAGAGATTTGTAGAGTGGTTGATGCATTTGAGTCCCCATACTGGCATACTGTATGATCTTTTAAAATGAAAATGCTGTGGGTATTCGTTTAGTGATGCATATTATTGTCTAAGAAATTGGCCAATTATTTTTCTCATGAATTTTTTAGTATAAAAATATTGTGTGATTAAAACTCCAATGCATTGGAAATCTTTTATTCATAATGTGTAAGTTATGGAAGCTGCAAGCATCTCCAGTAAGCATTTGTGACAGAGTTTGAGTGCGGATGAAGAAATAAATGCATTCCCCATTCGATTTTAAAAACTTTAATTTTTGGCTTATGTTATCGCCCGAGTTGGAAGCAAATTCATTAATCCACTCTGCAGCCAGGGCCGGATTTACCATAGGGCCAGATGGCCCAGGGCCCCCAAATTTTGGGCCCCCCAAAATGGCCCTATGCAGTGTGCATCTTCCATTTTAGCCGAAAAACACCATGTTTTGGGCCAATATAGGGTACAAAATTGCAAAATGTTGCGCTTTGCACGCATTGGTCTATTTAAGCTTCAATTTGGGCTCAAATAGTCTGAAATTGAAATTTTTTCGCACACAAATGTCCTATTAAAATCTAAAAACTTGGCTACTTGAGTGCACATGCCTTCCTCACAGTGCGTTTGGGGGCCTCGTAATTTTGGTCTGGCCCAAGGACCCTTAAAAGATAAATCCGGCCCTGTCTGCAGCTCTAACACAATAACCGATCAACTTCATTATTATGTCTTCAGAATCTTGCATCCTATACCTTTGTACATAACCCAGCTGTCCGATTAATTTGTGTATCGGTCACCTGGAGCTACAGGGTTTTTTCATATCTGTAGCCTCTTCATAGAGTGCATAGTTCATATACTTTATATGTAAAAGTCTCTGTTGGTGTGATTTTGTTGTTGTTATTCCATCGTAATAATAAAGCGCTGAATCAGCCTTTAATTCAAAATCACGGATTTTGACAAAACTACAGCACTAGAGTCTTGATTTTTGCAGGGTATATTGGTTTAATAAAGTACAATTTAATTGTGTAAAAAAAGGAATTTTAAAAATTCAGTGAGGGCATCTTCCTCAGCAAATGTTATAATATGGCTTTAAATGCAATAACTGATTAACTTCAAACTTGGTATGGTGATAGTATATGGTGACCTGATGTGCTGTATAGTTTTGTGTCATGTTTTTTGCATATTTATATCATTTGTACAAACATTTGTTATTTACACACCTTTGTGTGGGGCCATCTTAATTACAAACCTTTTAATTCTATAATATTTACAGTAATTTCTTGGCCAAACTGGAACATGCGCGTTGCGTCCATGTAGCGTACTAAGCGTGTACGCAATGTAAGGTGCGTGCATGCTTTCTTCTGTACCACGCTATATTCGTGTGTGTTTATCGCGGAGCCACTAGCGTTTATAGTGTTCCAGTTTGGCCAAGAAATTACTGTAAATATTATAGTTTGTGTGTGCTATGTACTAAGTGAAGTTAAGCTGTTCAGAAACCATGGCTGACGTACAGGGGCGTAACTAGGGTTGGTAGCGCCTAGGGAAAGGAACAAAATTGGTGCCCCTACCTCCCCCCCCCACTGAGAATATCTTAGACTCACCCCCCAATTTGGCACCCCTAAGGGTGGCGCCCGGGGCACATTGCCCCCCCCCCCCCGGTAGTTACGCAACTGCTGACGTATGAGTATGAGCAGGGGACACTGGGGATAGCCATTAACATTTGCAATTTTTAATAAATTGAGACCTGCATTCTCACAGAATGAGTAGAAAGTCACAATGGAAGAAAAGTAAATATGGTTCATTGAATATGCCAGAAATAAACAATTAGAAACTAACAAATTCTTCATTGAAACATTGACTTTAGAACACCAAGTGAGGGAGCAACCTGGTAAGTTATATATCTTTTTAAAGCTTATGATCTATAGATTACGAATCATGACATATCTCACAAACACACATTTGCAATATTCTTCCCATTTTGTTCAAATTGAATTGTTTGTTGGTCATATGGTGAGTCTCAAGTGAAATATTTTCTGCATAAATCTCTGTTTACTGAGTTCTTCTCTTGGCTTTGTTCTTTGCAGTATTAGCTCAAGATTGTGGTGGTGTATGGAAGAGATATAATAATGACTGCTACATATTAATTTCTGATCTAGCTGGATGGCAAAGTGCCAGACAAACATGTCAGAAACAACAGGCAGATTTGGCAATCATAACTGATGCTGACCAAAATGTAAGGTTGATTTCTGTCATTGGGGCACAGAAGTTGTATTGTCAAAATCAAATCAACATTTTTCCGGGCATTTTTCAAATGTTATTGAAACTAGCCAGTGTCCCCAAACATGTTGAGTGGTAAGCCTAATTAGATGACTTCATCAGGGGTGCATGCAGGATTTTTTTAACTGGTGGTGGGGCTTGTTTTGTGACCAATGCCAAGCATAGGGGTTGGCCTTAGAGTCCTCGGTGGGATTCAGGGGCAACATCCTGGGTGACCAGGAGGCAGAGCCCTGGAAGCTCCTGGATTTTAGCTTTCATCCCCCTGCTGGATATGCACCTGCTAATTAAAAAAAAACCCAGTTTGGTTGCCTGATTCTGAGCCATTGACAATAGACCACATATATAATGTGGTATACCATATATGACATGTGAGTTATATTCCTTTGGACCGTATACGTAATAGCCTACTTTGAATAACCCAGTGATATTATTGCAAATATTTGTGTATTTTTTTTAAAGAAGCAAACTAAATTAACATAATGTGTCACTTGTTTGGTCATAAAGATCTAGAAAAAGTATAGTTTTACCTGTAGTTTGATCAGCTCGTAATCGTGTAGGGCTGTTACTACTATGCCAAAAAGTAGATCCATGTTAAGAGGTGCTATAGCTGACCTGTCGGCTCTATCATGTGTGTATTAAAGAAAGTAGAGAAAGTATAGGGCATTAATTAATAATTTGTGATGCCTCTGGTGAGCTATCACATGATAAGTCTCGAAATAAAATATGCTGATATTAATCCGCGATGTTATAAGGCCTGCCGATTATTATCAGACATTAATAGGAATTCATACACTCCTAGAAGTGAGAACCAATCAGAGCAACCGTTACTGAATTACTAGCCATGCATAAATGTTGTGTAATTGCACTGCCGCATAATACACGAGTAGATGCATTTATACTTGCTTATATTTTGTAACATTTGTAGTGAAAATTTTGTTATAGAAATTTAGCAACATTTTACAGGATTTTTTCTCATGTATGAAATAGTTTAATAAATGTGTATTACTTATTGCTCAAGAAATTGTACAAAATAATGCACTTGTACTTGAGATGTTGGTGCATCTAATGCATGTCCCTCTGCGTATCAACATCTCAGTATGCATGCATTATTTTGTACAATTTCGCTCTCAACAAGTGATATACATTTATTAACCTATAATTAATGAAACATCATGTGTAGCATATTTCGTTGTATGAGTAATATCACAAAATAGGTCAAGGTATTTAAGATTTAAGGTATTACGAAGGTTATACATCCTGCTATGGCAACTTTCTTTATTGTTTATGGAAGACAAAAATTTGAGGCAATTTTAGGTTTTGATCTATGTCCTAAATGTGGCTTTTGACATCTCCAGATCAGTATTCCTGTAAAACTGTCCCAGATATGTCAAACTATACTTTTCTTGATACTTATAACCATGCAGGGTGAACCTTTTGTGGACATTTAAGCACTTGAGTGAACCTTTTGTGGACATTTAAGCAATTGTCAATGTTGACCATATTTGGTAGTCATACTTACTTTAATACATATCTTGTTTATGTTTTATAGGCTTGGTTGGAGCAATGGTTGTCACCATTTGGAGGTGCAGAATATTGGATTGGGCTTCATGATGTCTCTAATGAGGGAAATTTTATTTGGGTTGATGGATCTACACCTACATCAAATGGATATGTGTAAGCTCATTTTTGATTTGATTGATTATTGATAAACTAGCGGGATACCCGCGCTTCGTGCGGGTCCCCGCTAGATGAGTAAATGGGAGCGATCACTAAAACAGGAGGAATTACTGAAAAGGTACAATCATTGAAAAGGTAAATTTTATTTTTCTAAACCTGTCCCTTCTTGCATTTCCATTTTCCATTGTCTTTTCTGTTTCTTCTACATGAACTTAGTTTCCATTTAAAAAAATGATATTTAGCTTGTGATTTACCATTTCCTTCAGTTGTTATTTATAATAAGTTATTTTTCCTGATTTAACCCGTATAATACCCGTATACCTTTTCTGTCTTCTTTTTCTTTTGTTTTTTGTTCATTTAGCTCCTTTTATTTACTTCAATTTCTTCTGTAGACATAGATCTATTTTGTTCCTATTTTTTAAATATATGCTGCTTAGCTTGTGATTTTCCGTTTCCATGTTATTTATTTATTGAACCCCGTTTACATGCATTATTTTATAAATCGACCCTTTCTTACATTTCTCCTTTTAGCTTTGGCTTTTTTTCTACATATTTTGTTCCCGTTTTTCATATTTCCTGCTAAGCTTGTGATTATCCGTTTGCGTACTATCTATTTAATTCTGTTCTCTCATTATTTTAGCTTCTTTTTTTACATTAATTATTTATTCATTTATTTATTCTTTCATTTTTATCTTCCTTCTTTCCTCCCATATCCTCAAGATTTTTATCATCTTGGCGGGTAATCTCTTAACCAAATCCAGTATCCACAACCCATCCAGTGTAAGCCTACCTTTTCAGTTTTGTTCTCCTTTCTTTTCTTTTCTATTTATCTGGCACGGAAACTTGGCCTGTGCATATTATGCATACCGTATGTGTGTGTCACATCGCTCAGTACGCCGACGTACTAACGCCAACGCGCTGCCAGTTAGTTACGATACGCGCTACCACTGAGTTTTGACAACAAAAAATCCCGGGAAAGAAAACCGGTTTTAACCATATTTTCACTGTTTTTGAGGCCAATTCTTAGTCTTGACCGTTTTCAACCAAATAAAGTGCAATGCATTTCCCGTATATTCCTCCGATCTCCGGTATGAATTTGGCTGTAAAACTATAAACGACGATTCATAGGCCTAGAATAAATAATGAAATTCACACGACGTAGCCTTAATATCTTGGCTGCCAACTTCGGTGCAGTGGCGGAAAATGGGGCGCGTAGCTCTGCATAGGGGCGAAAAGCTCGTAAGATCATTCTTAAATTATGCGATGTTGCACATCTAGATAGCCTGAATCATTTCTTGGCCACCTCACTGTTGGCAGAAAACAGGGGCAATGTTGCTCTGCGTGTGGTTTTTGAATGGAAATATTACTACGCAGTTCACACTGTCCTTATTACCCACAATGCCACTGCAATTTTGCATAGCTACACAGCAGTTTTTGATGTTATTCTCTTAGTTACAGTCCATTTTTGCAAAAATGAATGTCCGATGAAATAATGGCAATTATGTCTCCGATCAATTGCCACAAACTCAAAGTCGAAATTCAAGGCAATTCAAGTTCAAGAGTTCAAGTTCAAGAAACATTTATTTCACAACTTCAAAAATACATAGTATAAATGACAAATGCCTTAATTTTTAAACCAATTACATACAAAGCAAAGTAGTGAATCCGATCACAGGCCCACTGATGACAGTCAAATGCGATCACGTAAGAACAAACAACCTATTAAGGGCAGAGTAATGGGAGAGTTTCATTATTTCTGAATTGTATGTCCAAAGTATAAAACTATACATTTTTGGAAAGGAAATGAGTCAAGGAATCCCATGGTGACGTCAGATTTGTTCAAAAATATCAAGTTTTTGAAAAAATCACAAAATTCACTTTTTAACCCATTTTTGAAAAAAAAAATCGTTCGGAGTAAAAAAAATTCAGTTAGCTTTTCAAGAAGAGATATGAACTTAAGGAAGGTTTTTTTATTTTTTGAAATTCATCTCTTTTTTCGAAATATTGAAAAAAACATGTGAAAAAGCCATTTTGTCACTCTATTAAGCTAAAAATTGCACATAATGGTGTATATTTTTGTTTAAAACAAATATTTTGAAAAAATGAAAAATCCTTCCCTAGACTTTGATGTACTCTAAAGGATAGTGCAAAAAGTTTACCCTTTGCTTGCATATTTTTCGAGTTATCTTGTCACAAAAATCGCGCAATATTGTCAAAAGTGAACTCTGAGAAATCGATGTTTTAGTAAAAAAATTTCAAAATTATGCACAAAACGTCCTTAAATTTTAAAACGGTAAGACTTTCACACTTTTAAAAGCTGTATCTGGTGCATAGTCTAAATATGCATCTTTTTGCACCAATGAATCTATAATCTCTGCTTTCAGTGCGTCAAAATTCAAAATAAATCTAAGTGGCATTTTGACTGCAAATTTTTGTTTTGTTTACACCACATTTGCTGGCGTTAACAACATACCGAATGCGCCTTGACTGTGTTGGACATACGCGCAGAGTTGCGCCGCGTCACACGCCGCGAATCGCGCGCGTAATCTCAATATTTCGCATTCGCGCATTTCCATTTACGTAGTAAACTGTGCTTCATTGAAGTAAGACATGCTTATTTTGCTCTGAGCTTATCTTGTTTGCTACTGAGTTCTATTTGAACTTGCCTTCAGTTTTTGACTTGAATTTGTTTTTAAATTACAGCATGTAGTTTTTGTTGTTTGCTTTTATATTTTGTTGTCTGTCCCTGAAGAAGAGCAGTTTATCTGCTCGAAACGTCGGTTGTTTTTTGTCCGTTTAGTGTTTGACTGCTATGTACACAGTGATTTTCATCACTTCCAGTGTACTGTTTTCCTGACACTTTTGTGGGCTCTGGAATTGGCAATTTTTTGTCATCGAACTTTGCTTATTTTGTGCCTACTCTGGATGTTTGGTTTAGCGTGTCTGTTTATATGCACAGTGATTTTCATCACATGTTCTAGTGCAGTTTTGTATTACCATTGATCCTTGTTGTTTTTGCAGGTTTAGCACTTTTGTGAGCCTTGAACTGGTCATTTTGGCTATCGAACTTTGCTTACTTCCTATGCCTACATTTGCTGGTTTTGCCCCCCCCTGCATATTGTCTAGTCTGTATTTTACTTGTTTCCCCACATCAAGTTGGTGTACCTTGCTCGTTTTCCTTTCCATAGTAGAAACACAGCCATGTCATTTTTACCACCTTTGACCCAAAGAAACACAGACACTGGCTATCCAAGCAAGTTGCATCACTGTCCTATGACATTTTTGAAAGAAGAGGCCGAAAGTGATCCTTTTATAACCAAATCTGTGAACACTCCATGGACACTGAGTAATTACAATGTGTGTACGTGGCATCACCACTGATTGATTGATAATTAGTTTTTCAACAACTCTTCCTATACATTTGTACAGGAGCCAACCGTTGTTAATCTGTGATGAATCCCCTGTTCAGTAGCATAATATACGCGAACGCAAGGTTACGCGTACGCGTTACGCATGAGCGCGTAAAATTCATCATGCCTGGAACATATGCGTAAACATGAACTCTCTTATGTTGGCGATAGCAGCTAAATATTACCACTTTATTCTTTAGTTTTATTGCTGATATCAACATAGAAATCGGTATATTTTTGTAAGGGTGAGTGGCAATGACATATGGACATTCCGAATGAAAGAATCATGTGAATTAGACATCTTTAGCTTCTTTCGTTGTTGAAAGGGATTCAATCATGTTTCGCCATTGTTCATCACTGATTAACAACTCGCGTCCGGCGCGTCTGCGTGGTTTACTTCGCTCGAGCAGCTAAAGCTGCCCTCGCGAAGTAAACCACTCAGACGACGAGGACGCATCATTGTTAATCGGTGATGAACAATGGTGAAACATGATTGAATCCCTAAATTGATTGAATGATCAATTAATTGAGCAATAGATGGTTCAGTTGGCTGGGTGGGTGCTTGATTGATTGATCTATTGATTGATGTAATCTATTAATTCACCTTTTCGGTAAATCCCATAACCCTTTGCGAGTACACCTGAGAACTTGTCATTTTACGTCACGCCGTCTTGCAATGCGCAGTAACGATGTTCGATAAACGATGTGCGCATCGGCGCAGATAGGCGTGACGTAAAATGACGAGTTCTCAGGTGTACTCGCAAAGGGTTATAGGATTTACCGAAAAGGTGAATTGACTAATCTATTATTGATTGATCATTGATATACCTGATTTTGTTGCAGAAATTGGGCGCCAGGTGAACCCAATGATTATGGAAATGGTGAAGACTGTGGTGAAATAAAAGTTTATTCTGGTACTGGGATGTGGAATGATGATGCTTGTGACATACAAAATATGTTTATATGTCAACGATCCATAGGTAGGCATGAAGGATATAGTCATATTTATTTTTATTGAGTGCTACTCCCCATTCCAGAAAAATTCAGCACTAATTTTTTGGGATTAAAAAATATTATCAACTTTTGCCAAATAAAACATAGCTCAATCCTAATCATTCATTTAGTTCTAACTGGCAATAAAAGTTAAATTTCACTATTTGGCCAAATTTATGAATTAAGGGCCAAAGCCATGCATTTTTAGGGTGTTTTTCACATGCTGTGACAATCAAGTGTAAAGACTTGTATAAAGTCTAATTTCAATTTATGGATTCCAATTTTTGGAAAAGACATGTTTCATTCTTATAATCAATCATTTAATTTAAGTAACACAAAAAGGGCTATGTTTCACTTTGCAGAACTTGTTAATATTTTTTTTAACCCAAAAAATTAGTGCTGTATTTTTCTGGTGTGGACAATAGTTAACCTCTAGCAAAAGTGTTTTTTTATGCAATTTTGGTGGCATTTTTGGCTGTAATAATATCAATCTGTTAGCATATACGAGGGTCGGTCAGTATGTAATGAAAGTCGACTTGTAAACAAATATATGGAATGTTTTCTTGGCATTTCTCTACAATCATATAAACACCTGTTTATCAAACAACATGTTTAAAAATTATATCACACACTTGATTACATAACAGCATTAACATAATTCAATGGTTTACAGTTACTGGCTGAAAATGAATCATTTTGTTAAGGGAAATAAGAGGCTGAAATCAGTGCCGCCGAGAGCCATTACGGGGCCGGGGGCAATGTGAACGCACGGGCCCCTATGATCAGTGATGATGGTGCAGGACTTCACAAGTGTGTGTGTATGTGTGTGGGGGGGTAAAAATAAAATGGCATACATTTCTGTGTAACATGGGGAGGGAGGTTAGTGTAAAGTCCTTGAACATATGTTGTTGCAGCGGAGCGAAAGTAGCATGTTTAGCTGCCAATAATCAAATATGAACATTGAAGGAGACAAATGCGTGCGAATCGCACACAAATTTGCAATTTGAACGGTACTTTGATCCCAGATTAAGTTTCTCTTAACAACCTCCACACAAAGTGCAAAAAATTTGCCAATTTAAAGCCAATTTGAAGCTAAAATGATCCAAATATGAACCGGTGAATTGGACAAATGCGCGCGAAACGCACAAAAATTTGTAATTCGAATTAGCGACTTTTTAGACTTATTGACACAAACTCCGTGTGAACCGTGGAAAATTGCCAATTTTAAGGTAAATTATCAAATAATAAAGTGAAGGGCATAATGCGCGCAAAGCGTGCGAGAATTTGCAATTTGTTTTCCCACGATTAAGCTGCACTCCCCTGACTTCTCGATGATTTCATTATATTGAGGATGATAATTTTGGCAAAAGCAAAGAGTAAATTCAAGTGAAATATTTATTAGAGTGTATGCTTCAAAGGCTATCTTGTATTTTTTATAAAATGCACATCTCTTTTCTTTGTTTTTTACGGGCCCGTTACTTTTGTTTGCTTTTTATGGGCCGTAAGAGAGCAAAGAAAACAGATCTTATACTGGACCCGTAAAGGCAAAGAAAATAGACCGTATTGGGCCCGTAAAAAGAAAAGAAAAGATACCATAGGCCCGTAAAGAAAAAGAAAAGAGACCTTAGTGAGTATGTAAAAAAGCTTAATAAGCAAAGAAAGAATACCTTAATGGACCAATAAAAAGAAAAAAAGAGACCTCGGAGGGCCCGTAAAAAGCAAAGAAGAGATACCTTAGGCCTAAGAAAAGAGACCTTTGTCTCAGCTCGTACAGTAAAGCAAAGAAAATATGCCTTAATTGCAAGGTATCTTTTCTGAACCTTTTACGAGCCCCTGAGGTCTGTTTTCTTTGCTTTTACTGCCCCATAGTAAAGTATCTTTTCTTCACTTTTTACGGGCCCCTTAGGACCCCTGGGTAATGCCCCTGGTTACCCCCCCCTTGTCGTCAGCACTGGCTGAAATGAGGTATTGTTGTATATTTTCAATTTTCTCAAGGGAAAAATGCTGCCTTTTGGAATAATAGTAGAACACCAACTTCCA
Organism: Amphiura filiformis; assembly: GCF_039555335.1. Lineage (NCBI taxonomy): Eukaryota > Metazoa > Echinodermata > Ophiuroidea > Amphilepidida > Amphiuridae > Amphiura > Amphiura filiformis. The sequence goes on from NC_092647.1 coordinate 9,623,581, forward strand.
TCTTATAAAACCATCTTTGTCAGGCTGGAAAGGGTTTAGTTTATTAATGTGTGATCAGTTTAACAAAAACAAGGCTTTTTTTCTATAAACATTTTAATATTGCCTACAAATAGCCAATGTGGGAATTTACTAAGTTTTGCCAGTTCTGTTGACAAATCCCCAAACATTAAAATGTAAGTTTCCCTTGAAAATATTTGAAACCATGATTAAAATATAGTTGTTATTCTACTATTGTTACATTTATACAAAAAGTAGCAGTACAGAGAGAGAGAGAGGTCGTCATTTGAATGAAGTTCAAAGTCCCATTTCCAACCAAATTTAATGCCAAGTCTTATTCTACCAAAGGCAGACCCAGGACCTAGTGTTTATGTCCTGCCTAAAATTAGTCATATGCACCATGTACTGTTGCTGTTCTCGGATGTTTAAAACATGTGCCTTTGCTGTATTTTGAAAGGCCCACCTTAATGATGTTACGTAATCAAGTACATTTACACTGCATTATCTGTCAACTTGGAACCGCCTCTAAACATCTTTTGATCATCTTTCAATAACCTACTCATTAAAAAGGACCATATTTAAATTTTTTATTACTTAACCATCCGTTTTATATTGGAAAGTTTTGAATTTCTGTCTCTGAATAATTGTCGAAGCAACTTGAACCATTCAAAATTTATTAAAATGATATTTTACTAAAATAATGATCCATTGAAATATCTCCTCTACGTAAACGTTTTTGGTTTATACCCAGTTGCCAACATCTGTCAAGAAATCATGTAGGTTTCAATGAACAATGTTGAATTACGTAGGTTCAGATTGAAAAATCATGTTTTTACATAGTGACGGATGCCAAACAATTTAGTTGTTTATCCGACTAAACAGCGTTTTACATAGTGACGGATCTTAGATACATCACTTTGCAAAATGTCGGGTAATGTCATATAAACATCAGTCATTTGCATAATTAATTAAGTAATTAATTATGCAAACTTGAGCTTCAAATTTTGGTAATATTAGACTACTCACTATTTAAAATACATTGGCCAATTTTCATAAAAATGACAAAAATCAACATCTGTCACTATGTAATGCACCTGATGATGTATATGGTATCATACACATATGTGGTTTGAAAGACAAAGGTGCAGTCTTTATGTGATCATAAAGAAATTCCTTTCAAATATTCCATATATGGGGTCAAAGGTCAACTTTCATTATATACTGACGACCCTCTTAAATACTGTGGAAACAATGGATATTGCAGTAATCTTTTGGTATACAGGCACTAAAAACACTCTAATCGGACTTTTTCATCCAAGGGGCAACATGTATCATCATGAAAAACAGAAGACTGGATTGGGTATAACATATTGAGTTGCATTTTAGTCTAGCTGATAATTTGTTATGTAAGGTACAATAGGGCAGAATCTGTTTACTTAAGTTGAAGGGACTTATGAGTTTTTCCTGATTCTTCTGTTTCTTCAGAAATGTATATCTCACATAAGCAAAAAATTAACTGCTGTTAATTCTTTCCATTGAATAGTTGAAAATTATGCAATGCAATATTTTATTGACCACAGTTTTCTTATGGATATTGCAATTTTAGTTAGTGCTCAAACTGTCTTAATTTATTGTGTTCTCTTCCAGATACAACCATCGTATGTGATCATTTTAATGGTTGGCTTACCTATGGAGATAAATGCTACTATTACAAAGATGCAGAGTATAGTTTTGGCTATTCAGTAACATGGTGCTCAGGGCAAGGAGCTGATCTTGTGTCAGTGAATAGTGCACAAGTGCAGACATTTTTGAATGATTTACAAGTTATATATAATGCACCTTACTGGATTGGATTTACAGACAAGGTATGTATAGGTTAATAAACCTTTCTCCATGGTTACTACCTGTGTTTTCTGTGGCTTCTTGTAGAAGTGGGCATTCTCTGAAATTAAACACCGTGGATTGAGAGATCTTCTTAAACAGTTTAATTGCATTTATTCACCTGGGCCAAATTTGTCACATCAATGCTAAAATAATTGGTCAAAATGTGGTTACATGATCAATACGATACCAGTACCCTGCCCTTTAATGTATTTTGTTTATTTATTTCTGAATATCCCACAACCCCTTTTGGAAGAAGCCTCCACTCCAAAAGGGTCGCAACCCGCAGGTTGGGAACCACTGCCAAACTGCATACTGTATCTGGTAAGGTATCAAGAGACTTAATCAGGCAAAAGATTAAGCCCTCTCATTAAAACCACCCTTTCCATAGCATGTCTGCAGACATGATTGGCTGTCTTCATTTATGCCATAGGATATACCGTGTATATATAGTTCCAATGTGCATCTGCATGTAAATAAGGAATCATATCCTCTAGGAGCAATTTGTTTTGACTCTTTCTGATCTTATGAAATGGGATTTATTATGATAATAGTTAGTTGATATGATCCCTTTAACAGTATCTTCAAGTAGGCATATGTAGACCTCTTGTAGTCTTCGGCAAGGTAAGGTAGCCATATCTATTTGGCCACATTTCTATTTGGACACATGTGAATGACTTAAAGTATAACATGTCAGAGAACCAAAGATTGCTGGCTGATTGGCATGCAAGACTATGGACTTGTCATGGAACCCCATCATTCATGTTCTACAGAATGTAGGCATTTTATAAAGCTCCCCATTTTACACCTGGATGGAGAGGGAGAAGTGAGATACAGTGTCTTGCCCAAGGACACAGCACATTCAGTTGAATGCCATAACCATTAGGTCACTGTGGGTCTGCTCTATCCAGTGATGCCAAAATAGCAGTGATATCAAATTAAGTTTTCTCAGCATCATGTTGTTATGCATCCTTGCCAAATAGGGAGATTTGAAGTAGCCAAGGATTGTTTCTTGTAATGTTAACACTATAATTTATTATAATACATATAATTTGGGAGGCAGTTTCATTGTCACCATGTTGTAGTTGTACATATTGGAATGTGCTGTGTAAATTTAAGTTATTCTTTTTCTTTATTAACCGATTTCTAGTATGCCCCAGTAGCTGGTCAGTATGAGTGGACAGATGGGTCATCTTCGACAGATTTTGTGAATTGGGCTCCAGGTCAACCAGATAACTCGTAAGTCTACATTGTAGTTTATGTCAATAGCCCCAATGGTGGCACCAGAATTTTTCTGGGGCCATTGAAATGTCAATGTGTTTTTTTTTGGGGGGGGGCATGAACATTTACTGAACTGCAAAGGTATTTGACACAAAAGGCAAAATTTACATGCAAGGCTTCTTGTTGCCATACCAATACTTGAAAACATGCAGGTCCCATGTTTTTGCAATCCTGTCAAATGCCTCTCCGCTACAATTGCTACCATGCTACATTTATTCACACATCATAGATCAATATTGTACCTTCAATTTGGTCCTCAAATATTTCCCCCCTCCCAAATAGTGTTTGGGGCTTGAGCAAACGGACATATGAAAATTTTGAGAGAGAAAAATCAGGACTCGGTGGGGATTGAACCCTGGTCGCTGGATTACCTGTCCAGAGCTTTACCACTGTACTACCTGAGTTCACAGTCGGTACTCGGGCAATCTCAACTTAAGTCCATGATAACTCTCTCATTGTGTCTAAGCGGCCAGTTATAATATTAAATAATGAAGAAGGAGTCGGCCTATATGCTTCATCCTACCAGAGCGTAAGACAATGCGAGACACAAATCAATATATGCGAGGATCGGAAATAAACGATGCAAGCCCGAGAAATTATAATTTAAATGACTATATGCTTCACCCTACCAGAGGGTAATTTATTTCTGTTAAACTGCTGTATAAATGCATAAAATCATCAATTACTCCCAACTCGATTTCTGCAATTGGTTCGTTAGTTTCAGCAGCGTTGGTTTGTTAATTTCAGCAGCATAAGCATACGCTGTAACTTTGTAAATGTAACTTTGTAAATGTGGGATGGAAATTGTGTTCAGTGGCATTTCCTGCATTGATTTGAGTTTCATTCTAATTTAAAAATTTATTAGGAAGGAATAACTGTAACTTAAATAATAAATCTTGTGTTCATTGATTAATTTAACCAATGGACCAACATATTCCTGGTTAGATCTTTTTGCTGGATCCCTATACACTTGTTTCATTGGTCATTCCTTGAACGGTTCCAAAAACATTTATATGGGTGGGCGTTATTAAGACTCAACTTGTTACAAGGGGACAAGTGAGGGACAACACCACCTTAAATCATGCAGCATGCGGAGAACCAGCTTGACCAATAGCGGAGAAGAACGATGCTTGGAAGCCATCTCACATGAAGGAAAACCTATTCATTATTGAAAGAAATTAATAAGCTGCAGCATTCGTTTTTATTTATTCACTGAACCATAAAATCTGTTTTTGAATGTGTGACACCTAAATTCAGGAAAAACTTAAATTCAATTAAATTAAATTATGCATCTTTTTGATTAAATTACTCACTTAAAGGGAAAAAATTGTCAAACACATATTGAAGATAAAAATGCCCATGTAGAAAAAAAAAATTTTGGTCGAAAATTACATAAATGGCTGCATTTTGCAATGAAGGTGATAAAAAGTAGCAACAAAAACCCACTCACTTGATGCATAACTAATCAGTCATTTTTGCATTATACTAAAATGTCTTAGGGGGACTTTCTTTTTGTGAACCGCATATATATATATATATCGACCGACCGACCCTGGTGTTGATACCTAAAGGGCAAGTCAATTTATTTTTTTAGCCTAATTTTCAGAAATTACGGTCCATTTTTCCCCTTTGTGTCATTCAGGAATTACAATAATGGTGGCAATTGTGCCAAAGTACCAACTACTGATGGTGGACAGTGGAGTACTGAAAAGTGTGGTAACACAAAGAATTTTGTGTGTGAAAGGCCACAAGGTGAGCTGTATACTCTGTAGTCAGTGTAGTGTGCAATACATTATTCAACTTTTTGTTCTAAAATGGGATTTTTTTCTAACAGGATATTCTTGCCTGTGTGTCTTTAGACTCATTTTAAATTTTCGAAATACTGCTAATTTGTTTCTGGATTTCTCTGTAGTCCACTTGCCCCTTTTGCAAACATGTACTCTTAAAACTCTGATTTAATTAATTTGTGCACAATTGATAGATTTTCACATCTGATCTTTTAGTCACCGTACTCCCTCTGTTTGTTGCCTTCCCAAGTGGACTACTTACTTTCGATTACAGTTAAGAAGTTTAACATGGTTGTCTATGGATGATATTGTCGGATTTCTGGCCTACTAAACTTGGCCATCAGGCATGATGTATTGCATCTTTAAATGGATCTGGCTTGTGATTGGTCGCCCAGATCTCGTTATGGTTTAAATCCTCCGGGCACGTGCCGTTACCATTGATAAATACATTGTACACAACTGTGCGGCACTTTGTGTACTAGGAGCATGAGCGCGTCTTGTACGTACATGCTTTTGTGTTTGCGGTTAAATTGAATTGATAAACAAGTTTTATTGACAGTGTGTATTAGGGACTAAGTTTCCGGTCAAAGTCCTGTTAAAAATGCAATGTTCATAGTCGATTTTTAACTCAGGCTTTCGCGTTTATTAAACTGGTAGATTCTAAAATTAGAACTGTTCAGTATTGAAGTGCCATTATAATATATAGCATTCAATAAGCCTACTTATATACTTTACTGTCAATATAATTATATAAACTTTTTCATAACTATTTACTAGTATTTTGATGTAATAAAATAATATCAGTATATCGAGTTCAACTGAATGCGTTCATAATGATTATATAACATATTTTTATTTATCAAAAATTGACTATGGCATAGTCTAATTTGTTTCTGAAATTGAAATATGTAGAATTTAAAACCTTATATTTAACTAGAACCATATGAGAATCGGTGGTATAGTGTGAGTAAACCAGTGTGAGAAGGTGGCATCAAGCCTGATTGCATCTGCTGGTTTTATGTCAATTTTTACTGGGATTTAAAAGAAATTCACCTGTGATGAGAATGATGAGAATGAAATCGAAATACCAACAACATATCGTTATGAACTAGGGATATGCAAAATACACAAAATTTATGTTTTCGAAAGTTGATATCAGTAATGAGAACTCATTAAAATATATATTTTAGAAATGAACGTGCACCAATTATTTACAATACTTTTATGTTCTGAAACAATTGGTATATCCCCATAAAAACTGGTAATTACAGCTATTCAGATTTTGTCTGTTTTTCAGTTTCATCCTTTGCAAAAAATAAAGAAAATAAGAAAATGTAGGTAGACTTTATCTACTTATGCATGACAATCCAATAGAATGACTCAATGTACTCTTGTCATCTCTCTTGGGATGTGTTCTGTGAATCTGTACCATTCACTTATTCAACATTGAAGCATTTCATTTCTACAATTCAAATTCCCTGGTTGTCTCATTCTCTCATATATAGAAAGCAAACACAAAGAAAACTATAATTATTCTTCTATGTGTTTGCTTTCTTCATTAAATGCTGACGCAGTTTATTTTCTGAATATATATTAGGTACATGCCCTACTGGTTGGAGAATACACCAGGGACAGTGTTACCAACTCAATGCTAATAACAGAATGACATGGACAGATGCAAAACATTACTGTGATGCACAGGGAGCATATATGGTCACAATTGTATCGTGAGTATAGATGCCAAGCAAATAAGGCAAAAAAATGGATTAGTTGTCCTTCAATTTAAAGTTAAAGCAATGGGTCTTTTGTGTGAGTCATATAAATGACGTATTGTTATCTTAACCATGTTGATGGTGAAGTAAAGGTTTATCCTTCGTATAAGAGAGCACAAAATACTAATAGGATTAGGGTTAGGATTTAGGGTTAGGGTAAGGGTTAGGGTTAGGATAAAGGTTAAGATTAGGGTTAATATTAGAGTTGAGATTTGTTTGGTATTCTCTTACACAAAGGATACACCGAAGTAAAACTGTAGAATACCTTGGAAATTATCACATAGGTGTTTACAATCATTTTGTGGCACTTGAATAATAATAATAAGCACTTATAAAGCATGTTACAAACATAAGTGTTTGTCAAACAACAAAATTAAACATTTACAACATAATGAATTTTAAAAAAACGATAGATGTCTTGAATAAAGGTGGGTTTTTAACAGAGATTTTAATTGTTTAAATGTTTTGGTTTACAATGGAGAAAATGCAATCGCTGTTTGTCTTTGAGGAGCACTTTGGAACTTCAAGCAGATGTTATGAGATAGAAAGTAGGTTGACAGAAGGATGGTAAGGTACAAGTAGGTCACATACATAGTCTGGGGCAGCATCATTGAGTGCTATGAAGGTGATCACTCTGTATCATGGCCATCACTTAATTTGTTTTGTTTCAGAGATGCAGAGAATCAGTGGGTGACATCTTTGTTACCAGAATTAGCAGGTGTTGGAATAACTGACTTGTACATTGGTATCTCAGGTAAGTCTTCATTATAAATGGTAAATGAAAGACCTGATTGACAACCTCACTCCCTCCATGCCAGCAAAATTGAGATTTTGGCATATAAGAAAGCTCATATTTTCTCATTTGGCACATTGTAGGCATATAGGAATTCAATCAGCTAGAATTACCTCCAAATGAGCCATCAGCAACCAAGTGCAAGACTTATGTTATAATCAGTTGTTTCAATTTCATGTTATAACAGATGTGGTAACGGATGGCAAATTCCAATGGTCACAAGGAAGTTCAGTGTCATACACCAACTGGAATCCAAATATGCCAAAGGATACAGCAGGCCAAGATGACTGTGGCAGTATGTATACTAGTAAGTGGACCATGTTCCAATGTGACTAGAACCTGTAGTGCTCTTATCAGCCTAATAACTCTCTTTCGGGCAGAAAAGACTAATTCTATATGATGAACATTAGAAGAGAAAAGAGTGTAAAGAAACTTGGTTGTCATTCCTTGTACATAATAATTAAGTATATAGACTTTTTTCCTGTGATGTCACTTAATTGAAGTCACTGGTTGACCTGGTGAAAGCGCTCTGATGAGTTTACACAATTTCAGTAGCATTGAAGTTTAATTTTTACTATCTATTCACAAAGTAATTGCTTTAACACAAATTGCATATTGTTTACCATTGTTTCAGATTCTTTGATACTACAAAATACAAAAGAAATGCAAAAAAATGTGATGCTATTTGTAAATCAATCTTTCTTTTGTTTTATCATTTATCATACTGCAAGCTAGCAACCTGCACAGGTTGCAGAGCATCACACAAAGTTGATTGTGTGTGCTGGGGTGGCATTTGCATTTGGATCTATATCTAAAGATACAATTCATGCCAAACTGATTATACACGATTGATACTCCAAAACCTGTGACTGTCTACCAAACCCCTGCTGAACTGCCAATAAACCATACATCTATGAAACAAGAACAAATTTGAAATAAATTAACACACATTATTATGATTCAGAAATTCAAGATCCTTAAAATCTCCAGGAACAAATGGAAAGAATCTAGCCAGAGTAACACCAATTAACTATCACAGACCATATCTCACAAGATAATTGTGCCATCTTCTAGCTGGGGCACAGATAGTGGAAAAGAATAAAACAGATGCATGATGGATATTTGGGGGCCTTTGGGATCAGGAGGGGCACTGTGACTAGTCCATCATCTGTGATAAGAGAATACATTATCTATGATCTGCTAAGCACCAACAGAATGAGGATTATTGCTTAGATTTAGTTTGTCTAAATGATGATTTAACAAGTACACCATCTATATGGAAACATGTACAGCAAAACCAAATCAATTATAAACCTGACATTGAGACTTACACCAATTATACTTAGTATGATTCTCCATTGGGACCAATGATGTACTCAGTATGATTCTCCATTGGGACCAATGATGTACTCAGTGTGATACTCAATTGGGACCAATGATGTACTCAGTGTGATACTCAATTGGGACCAATGATGTACTCAGTATGATACTCAATTGGGACCAATGATGTACTCAGTGTGATACTCAATTGGGACCAATGATGTACTCAGTGTGATACTCAATTCGATGTGATGCTCAATTGGGACCAATGATGTACTCAGTGTGATGCTCAATTGGGACCAATGATGTACTCAGTGTGATACTCAATTCGATGTGATGCTCAATTGGGACCAATTATGTACTCAGTTTGATGCTCAATTGAAACCAATGATGTACTCGATATGATGCTCAATTGGGACCAATTATGTACTCAGTGTGATACTCAATTGGGACCAATGATGTACTCAGTGTGATACTCAATTGGGACCAATGATGTACTCAGTATGATACTCAATTGGGACCAATGATGTACTCAGTGTGATACTCAATTGGGACCAATGATGTACTCAGTGTGATACTCAATTGGGACCAATGATGTTGGGACTCAGTGATGTACTCAGTGTGATGCTCAATTGGGACCAATGATGTCAATTGAGTAATGATGTACTCATATGATGGGCACAATGATGTACTCAGTGTGATGCTCAATTGGGACCAATGATGTACTCGATGTGATGCTCAATTGGGACCAATGATGTACTCGGTGTGATGCTCAATTGGGACCAATGATGTACTCAGTGTGATGCTCAATTGGGACCAATGATGTACTCGATGTGATGTTCAATTGGGACCAATGATGTACTCAGTGTGATGCTCAATTGAAACCAATGATGTACTCGATGTGATGCTCAATTGTGACCAATGATGTACTTGATGTGATGTTCAATTGGGACCAATGATGTACTCAGTTTGATGCTGAATTGAAACCAATGATGTACTCGATGTGATGTTCAATTGGGACCAATGATGTACTCAGTGTGATGTTCAATTGGGACCAATGATGTACTCAGTGTGATGCTCAATTGTGACCCAATGATGTACTCGATGTGATGCTCAATTGGGACCAACGATGTACTCGATATGATGTTCAATTGGGACCAATGATGTACTCAGTTTGATGCTGAATTGAAACCAATGATGTACTTGATGTGATGTTCAATTGGGACCAATGATGTACTCAGTGATGTTCAATTGGGACCAATGATGTACTCGATGTGATGTTCAATTGGGACCAATGATGTACTCGATGTGATGTTCAATTGGGACCAATGATGTACTCAGTGTGATACTCAATTGGGACCAATGATGTACTCGATGTGATGCTCAATTGGGACATATGATGTACTCAGTGTGATGCTCAATTGGGACCAATGATGTACTCAGTGTGATACTCAATTGGGACCAATGATGTACTCGATGTGATGTTCAATTGGGACCAATGATGTACTCAGTGTGATACTCAATTGGGACCAATGATGTACTCAGTGTGATACTCAATTGGGACCAATTATGTACTCAGTGTGATACTCAATTGGGACCAATTATGTACTCAGTGTGATACTCAATTGCTCAAGAAGTAAAGAGTAGATTGATGATTTTGATACCGTTCAATTTTTTTAGGTGATAACTCTGGAAAGTGGGATACTACAGGATGCTATAAACTACAGGCGTTTATATGTGAGATTCAGGCAGGTAAGGAATACAAACAACTGATTAGCCCTAATAATGCATTGACAATCCCAATGCGCCTGAAGCGCTGTGTGTAGACGATGTTTAATTGAACACAAAAATGTACTGTTTCTATTGCTCTGACATCATCTATTGGGTTGATTGATAATGGTATACTTTACCAGTCATTTATCCATGGACCTGGGGTGGGACTACTGTTTTAGACACCTGTAAATTTTAAGCAATGATACCAGCAATAGTGTCAAAATTGTCCCCAATATGGCTTCAATTGGGCCTTTAGTTTGATTTTTTACCAAATAGGCACATAAATGCGTATGGCTAAAGAAGTGTGTGTTTTGGCTTCTGTTTTAGACACCTGAACTTTTTTTTAAGCAATGATAACAAAAAATAGTGTCAAAATGATCCCCAAAATGACTGCAATTAGGCCTTTATTTTGAACAAGTTGCCAAGGATGCGCTTCACAACCATTCAAAAAGGTGGCAACAAAAATTTGAGTGTACCTCCCCTTTCCCAAATTCCTGGATCCGCCAAAGGTGTTAGAAGCACATTTACAACACATCACATGCAGATTGCAAGCAAACACAGAATTAAATGTGTGGTAATTACCTATCATATAATGTGATTTAATGGATGCTTTATTGGTTACAATGACAGTGGAAGATTGTCCATTAAAGAGACTTTCATATTTTAGTTGATGCTTCTTTTTGAAAATACCTTTTTCAGGAAGACCTGTTCAACCTGTTCCACCTGATTTTGGTGAGTTTATCCAATTAATTTTGGATTTGCATCATGGTTTAGTTTAATAGAAATATAATGCATTTCTGAGTAGTGAGTCTTTCTAGTCCCCTACCTAATTTATTCTGGATAAAAGAGATAATTATAATTGTAAAGAAACTGCATACATCAAAACATGCAATTTCATTAGTGAGAGTACCTCTTATATGTTACTGAGTAAGGAAAAATAAGAAGAAATAAGCAGATATGGTTTTTTTGTGTAACATACATGCAGGTAAACATAGTATTTCATTATGACATATTCTGGTGATATTTGAATTTATAATAGTTAAATATTTTATATCAAATTGGAAGGTTCTTTAAGTGCTCTCATATTGAGCCCTGAATGATTGCAATATAATGCGATCTTATTTCAAAGGACAAAATGTGGGTGTGTAAAAATACTGGTCAAACCAGATTAAACTAATCAAAAGACATTAGTAGAAAAAACAGCCAATCAGAGTGAGTACATTTTGATGGTCTATGCTTCCATGGGTGTGTACATGAGCATATGCAAGAGTGTTGGTCATGTAGTGTAAGTGAGTGTTCATCACTCACATACACCTATGCACAAAACGAACACTTGGTGACAAAGCCTTCACAGCAGCTGCCCGCACCTTTGGAACTCTCTGCCCATTCACATCCGCCAACTCCCTTCCATCCACAGATTTAAAAAAATCTCTAAAATCCACTTTTTTTTTTTTTAGTTAAAACTACTTGCCTCTTGAAAGTGAACTTGTCACCTGTTTATTTTGTTTTTATCATGTGTATATTTTATTGGT